>NC_135233.1:75602500-75902500 GCF_051348905.1 Ranitomeya variabilis
TTTAGGTCTTAGGCCAGAGCTGGGCATCTAGCGATAAATAGGAAATGCTACCTGGCTATTTCTAGTTGCGCGGCAGGCTTAGTTCATGGTCAGTATAGTTCCATCTTCCGAGAGCTTGTCCCTCTATAGGCTTGCTATGATCTCTGCCTGCAGAGATCATGACAGGCTCCCAAAAATCCCAATGCATGAGGTACAGCTCTTCAGGTCAGACCCACATGTTCTTCCAGCAGCAGACAGACTGCTGGAGTCCGGCCAAAACAGTTATAGCTTAGGTCGGTGACATCACCAAAAGGGCTGGCTATCCGAGACCCTCCTCTCTCTACATTCTGACTAAGTATAAGCTAAATCTTTCTAAGACTTGTAATTCCGCTGCTGAACATATCATAATCGCACCATACCCCTCATTCATCTCGTATCATCGCCGGCATTCCAGTGAGACCAAACATGTCCCACCTGTCACGCACACTGACAGAGAAATCCCTACCTCTGTACCAGATGGAGCTAGAAACCTGTGTTTCGAGGGATGGGTAGATCCTCCGAGTGTGATTATGACGATATATTTTTGGGTTCGTACTTTAAATCGTTTGCCTAATATCTTTCAAAAACAGAACAAAGGACTTTCATGATTCTAGAATCTTTTCTAACAGTTAAAGCTGAGCACTTTCTACTACAGGAAATGCCGGTCGTAAATGCCTTTCGTCAATAAAACTCTCTTCCCCCATGCACAGTGGAAAGGCAGCTCAACTCTGAAGTAAAAGAGAAGGGGGGTTTCTTAGCCCACATCCTGGGCTGACAAGAGAAACTAAACCTATATGATATTTCATACCATATCGTGACAACCCCATATTAGAAACTAGACCACCCAGGGAACTTATCTAGATGCTTTGTGAGAACTTTGAACCACCAAATGTTTCACTAAAGTTTATAACGCAGAGCCGTGAAAATAAAAAAAAAATATTTTTTCCCACCAAAATGATTTTTTAGCCCCAATTTTGTATTTTCACAAGGGTAACAGGACCCTTAAAGGTAAACTGGACCCCAAAAGTTGTTGTCCAAATTGTCCTGAGTACGCGGATACCCCAGATGTGGGAGAAAACTACTGTTTGGGCATACGTCGGGGCACGGAAGGCAAGTAGTGACGTTTTGGAATGCAGACTTTGATAGAAAGGTCTGCGGGTGTCATGTTGCGTTTGCAGAGCCACTGATGTGCCTAAACAGTAGAAATCCCCCACAAGTGACATCATTTTGGAAACTAGACCCCCACAAACTTATCTAGATGTGTGGTGAACACTTTGAACCCCCAAGTGTTTCACTAAAGTTTATAACGCAGAGACGTGATAATAATTTTTTTCCCACAAAAATGATTTTTTAGCCCCCACATTTTTATTTTCATAAGGGTAACAGGAGAAAATAGACAGCAAAAGTTGTTGTCCAATTTGTCCTGAGTATGCCATATGTGGGGGTAAGCCACTGTTTGGGCTCACGGCAGAGCTCAGAAGTGAAGGAGCACCATTTGACTTTTCAATGCAAAATTGGCCGGAAATGAGATCGGACATAAAAAATAATTGTTTTTGCATCGCTTTATTCTGAGAGCTATAACTTTTTTTTTTGCTGATGACGCTGTGTGGTGGCTCTTTTTTTGCAGGACAAGATGATGTTTTTGTTGATGTCTTTTTGATCGCGTGTTATTTCACTTTTTGTTCTGCAGTATGATGATAAAGCATTGTTTTTTGCCTCGTTTCTTATTTTTTTTTTTTACGGTGTTCACTGAAGGGGTTAACTAGTGGGACAGTTTTATAGGTCGGGTCATTACGGGTGCAGCGATACTAAATATGTGTACTTTCATTGTTTTTTAATTTACATAAAGAAATGTATTTATTGGAACAATATTTATTTTTTTCTTTATTTAGAAGTTTAAAAATTTTTTTTACACAGTATAACACCTCTCTGCAGGACCCGTAAGGACCCAGTGCCATCTTGGATCTGGGGGTCTGCAGGCAGGGAGAAACTCAGAACAACTCAATCATATCGCGTTGTTCTGAGGGTCTGAGGGAAGCACGCAGGGAGCCCCCTCCCTGCGCATAGCTTCTCTATGCCACGGGAACGCTGCGATCTTGTTTGATCACAGTGCTCCGGGGTTAAAGGGCCAGAAGCAGCCCGGAACCGCTCCTAACACTTAGTGACAGGTGTCAGCTGTGAGAATCAGCTGACACCCGGATGCTATTGGCCGCTCTCCCCCCCGTGAGCGCGGCTGATCGCACGTGACATACTATTCCTTCCATGGGAATTAATTCCCAGGTCACATGGATGGAATAGTACGTTGGATGGCAGAAAGGGATTAATATCGCCAAGATCTCTTCATCATATGAGTGGGGCCTTTTGAAGAAGAATACTTTACTGTTTGCCTAAGTAAAAAAAAATAAAATAAGAGCATTTATTTAAGAGAAGGTACAAGGTTACATTCCACTAGAGACAGTTTAAAAGGTTGTCCAGTCAGAGTAACTGCAAACTTTTCTTCTTTGTGGCTGAAGAGTGCCGAACTGTGACAGTGTGGGATACGCACACATCACGATTTCCCATACGTGATTTTCATATATGTAGGCATATACTAACTAGACTCCTGCACTTTTCTCCATTCCCTTTTATTCAGAAAGCCAGGTGGGACAAGGAAGTATGGAATTGTCCACCCATACAGGGAATATAGGAGAATTGTGACAGTGTGCGCATCACACAATGTAACGATTCAGCAGTCTGCAGTAATATAGAACGACTGAAGATTTTTCTTCTTAGATCAGACTGCCCCTTTAAGCTTTCATGTTCTTACAATTGAAAGAACTGGCAGATGAGCATTAAACACAGACAAGTGACATTTATTTACTCCTTATCGTGATTACATAAATTAGATGAATTGCAATCATAGCTTCTTGCTTACATCCAAAGCGATTATGTAATTAGGTAATTATTTCAGCTGTCCAACAAAAGATTTAGCAAATATCCATACCACTGTACTGCCATTCATTTTATATACTATAGATGTTCATTTCTGTGGGCATGACATTGTAAACAAAAATGAGCATAAATTTCACAAATTTTTATCATTTTTCTCATTGTATATAAGGTGAAGACACAAGAAGAGGATGTCATCGTAAGAAGATGGGAGGCCCCGGACCGCTACGCCCATCAGACTGGACCGCAGCGGGAACACCCCTGCTTGAGTATAATCTAACCTCTTTTTCTCATCTTTCAGGATACATCGGGGGCTTATCTACAGCATTACAGAATGCTGTAGATAAGCCCCTGATGCTGGTGGGCTTAGCTCACCTTCGATTTTGGGGGTGACAGGTTCCCTTTAAAAAAAGATGGGATATTCCAGGCAACAAGTCACTTTTCCTGTGTGTTATTTCTACCCAAACCCTCAGAAATAGCCTCATCTGATCTCTTCTGGGTGGTGAGTGCATAAAGAACATGTATTATATATTACGGACCCGTAGAAGCGCCAGCAAGGCGTCTACCCTACAGATGTGAGTAGATGCTTAACGCAATGCTTTTTTGCTTTTTTTCCCCCCTATCTGCTATAGATAGGTCTCTCCCTTTACACACACACACACACACACACACACACACACACACACACACACACATATATATATAGTGGAGCTGATCAGGGAGAAGCCTCCAGGAATGTACCTCACTACAAAATAGTCATTCGAGATACAAAGTCCAAAGCTGGCTTTTCAAACTATGATTTTTCTGAAACATTACAGCGTTTCAGACTAAAGCATAAATGTCTGCAATAATGCACTGAGTGTTTGAATTATGCTGCCTATGGTTTAGGCAGCATTAATCAGCAGACAGGTTTCTTTGAATAACAATAATCTTTATTTTTATATAGCGCTAACATATTCTGCAGCGCTTTACAGTTAAGCCCACATTATCATCGCTGTCCTCGATGGGGCTCACAATCTAAATTCCCTATCAGTATGTCTTTAGAATGTGGGAGGAAACCGAAGTACCCGGAGGAAACCCACGCAAACACCGGGAGAACATACAAACTCCTTGCAGATGTTGTCCTTTGTGTGATTTGAACCCAGGACTCCAGCACTGCAAGGCTGCAGTGCTAACCACTGAGTCACCATGCTGCCACAATAAGATCTATCTAGCCCTATTGAAATCCAGCATACAGGGAATCAAGCTCATTTGTTATTTTTGTCCACCTGGTCCCATATTGGAAGAGAAATACATAATTAATGGTTCAGATGCGAACAGAGCCTAAAGGACAATCAGCATACGTCTTGGCACTACAATTTTTATATAACAAAAAAGTCTACAAAACCTTGCCCAAAACATTATGGGTCCAATACATCAAGGCTTTCGTAACAGAATTCTAGTGTAAAAGATTTGAAAAGTTGAAAAATTTAGGCGCAACTCTGTGTTGAGCCTAAATTGTGTGACTTTTGTTGTCTTCATGCCAGTTTCTCAAAGCACAGCTCTGGGACAGGATGGGGGCATGGTAACCACCACTCATCAAATTCGTGACACTACGCCACAAATCATACTAGTAGGATTTATGGTGAGGTGCAAAACTTTGTCCGTAGCTCCCGATTCAAGAAAGGGCATATGTCTGTTCATGAATGAGGAGCTACTGACTCCTCCAGCACACCCCCTGATCAAGAATGGCATGAACATCATCCGTCTTAATGATGGAGGCGCCTAATAGTTTTTGGCATAACAGGCAATATACAGTATATATATATATGTATGTGTATATATATATATATATATATATATATATATATATATATATATATATAAATATACACTACTCACAAAATGTTAGGGATATTCGGGAAATTTATGTTAAATGTAAAAAGTTCATGCTATAGTGATATTTTATCATGAAAGTAGGGCAATTACTGTAGGTAGAAGCATGCAATGGTAATTTGTTCATCTCAAACAATTTATTGAAACAAAAGCCAACAACAGTGGTTGCTATACCCCCCAAAAAATACCAGTGTCTCTATAACTTGTCTTGAGCATCAGTTACAGCTTGACAATGACATCTCATGCCATTCACAAGTGGAGATATTGTCTGAAGCATGACATCCCACTTTTCTTGAAGGTTGACCCTCAAATCATTGAGGTTCAAGGGTACAGAGTTATGAGCCTCTATATGGCGACAGATTATGGAATTCAGGTCTGGAGAAAGTGCATCCCACTCCCTTTTGAGGTACTCCAGTCTCCAGCAGCGATTACCCACTGATTTGATCTCCATAAACTCAAGTACTGTCATTCATGAAGATGAAATTAGGCCTGTGTTCTTCATGCAGAGGCAAAATGACTGGATTAATTATATTATTCAAGTAGTAGGAGGTAGGGGCATGTCACTGTAACATTCGAAAAGTATAGGGCAATTTTGTATTAACTAGACACACCTGCTCACACTGTAACATTAACACCAGTGGTGAAAAAAGTGGCTGATGCATAGCGCTCTATTAGATGTCTCCAATATAGTTTGCTGCCATCATTTCTGCTCAGCGTGAATTGAATTTCATCGGTGACCAACACTAAGGCCCACTGGTCCTTTGTCAAGCGTAGATGCTCCTTGGTCCATGTGAGGGTGATGTAGTCAGGTACCCTTGCAGGTCATCTAGCATGCAGACCATGCTGATGTAAACTGTTTTGAATGATCTGGCGTGACACTTGGTTGCCTGTCACCTCCCTTAAATGTGCCTGGAGTGATGTGGCATTCATTATCCGGTTCCGTCGGGTATTGTTCACAATGAAGGGGTGATCAGTGTGGAATGTGGCCAAAGGACGTCCACTTCTCTATCTTTCTGTGACTTTTCCAGTCTCTCTAAAGCAACCTGCTGATGACACTCTGTGACACTCTAAGCTAGTGGCCACTTCAATATGAGAACATCCTGTTTGAAGCCTCGCAATGCAAGGTACTGTTGATCAATTGTTAAATATTGTCTTGGTCTCGTGAACTCCAAATGTGAATAGCATGATGTGGAGGTCTGTTTAAATATCATTTCTAATTGTACCCAGAAATGTATTGGCCGATTCATGGATCAAATACCTGTTGAGAAATATGCCATTAAGCTCCTTGTTAGAAAAAAGCACGGTGTGCAAAAAGTACCGAAACGTTAGACATGTGCATTCAAAAGATTTAGAGAAGGTCACATTAAGTTCCATTGAAAAAGATAGAGTGCATTTTAGGATCATCCTGAAATTTTATCCGAAAGCCAAATATCCTTAAGGTTCTGTAAGTAGGGTAAGTTTACATAATTGTGTCACAGGTTTACAGTGAGAGAGAGGAGCCAGAAGACCCCAGCATCTGATTTCTCCTACTCCTGCACTGATTAGAAACACTTCATCTTCATATTAAATGGTGCAGGTTTCTTTAAGGCCTCTTTCACATTTCCGTCGGTATAGGCCCGTCGCAATGCATCGGGCTGACGTCCTGACGGATGTTGTGAATTCTCTGCACGATATGGGCAGCGGATGGATGCATCCGCTGCCCATTCTGCAGTCCGGGGAGGAGGGGGTGGAGTTTTGGCAGCACATGCGTTGTCGAAAATGGCAGACCCGTCGCACAAAAAAAGTTACATTGAACTTTTTTTGTGATGATGGTCCGCCAATTACCGACGCATCCAGTGCACGACATATGGAACGTGTGTCCATATGTCGTGATGCGTCGGTAATACAAGTCTTTGTGAAAAAAATGCATCCTGCAGGCAACTTTTCATGATGCGTTTTTTCACAGAACGATGCATTGCGACGTTCACATTCCGATGGAAGTGTGAAAGAGGCTTTAGCAGTCAGGGGTTTATCTGTTCAGTTGAGAGCTCTTGGAGTGTTAAGGCTCTCAGCTGTGCAGTGTTAGTCACTCTCATCCAGAGGTGTATCTAGGTTTTCTGGCACCCAGGGCAAGAACTAATTTTGGCGCCCTCACCCCCGCAAGCACATATGAGATGTGTACACTTAGGCCTCTTTCACACTTCCGTCTTTTTCCTCCCATCGAAGTCCATCGAGTTTTGAAAAAACAGGATCCTGCAAATTTTTCTGCAGGATCCCGTTTTTTCCCATAGACTTGTATTAGCGACGGATTGCCATCCGTTTCACCTGTCGTACACTGGATCCATTGGAAAATAGCGGTCCGTCACGCGGAGAAAATGTTCAGAGGAATGTTTTTTCTGCATGTCGGAAAATCGGTCGCTTACCGTCAAACACAGGAATCCATCGACGTATCCCGTTTTTCATTCTGAGCATGCCCGGAAGGAATTTTTTATACCTGAAAATGCAGGCAGGAACTCCTTCGACGCATCCGTCATAACACTGGATGCGTTGCACACGTTTTCCACTATTTTCACAACATCCGTCGATATGTCACTTCACTGCATTATGACGCATTCCAAACGACAGAAGTGTGAAAGGAGCCTTAGTCACGTGCCAACGAGCTGCTCTTCTAATTCAATGTTCAGTGAAAAATAGAAGCAGGAGGAGAAGTTAGTTGTCACGTGAACGTTAAGTATGAGTGATGCGGCCATGTGATGACTGTTGAAACTTGCACAGCTGACTCCTGACAGTGAGTATATTACAAGCTGTTAGGATTGGCTACAGTGCTTCATTTTATAATTAAAGGGTGCATCCAGGTTGGAGATGAAAGTCTTCAGTCATTATAAGTGACTACAGCTTCTGATTTCTCACAGCACATGCACTGAACACTTTTAGGATTCTCCCTTACACAAGTAGGAGACTTGTATACTTCCAACTAGTCGTGTCCGGCCTCGCTTAATTCATTTTCGTTGAGTGTGACCACACATATCTAGTCGGCACTTGGCTGTATGTATGCAAATCGCCAGCACAAGAGAATCCTTACAGCGTGCAGTGAGCACTGTGAGAATTCAGAGGTCTGCAGTGCAGACTCATCAGAAACTTGGACAACCCCTTTAAAGCTTCTAACAAATAAAAATATGAGAATTAATCAGCATCACAAAAAAAATTTACACCCAGGCACCCGATAGATCATGTTGCCTCTGGAGTCATTTGGTTTCTTTTCTTCATCTTGTCAAGAACCCATGATGAGTTTTCTCATCCACAGCCAGTCTCTGCAGGCTTCCATCTTCTCCGGTCTTCTGCAGCACATCCTCACATGATGCCCTTAAAGATAGCAATGTCATTATGTTCCCAAATAAAAATATCGGCTCTACACTGAGCCACTGAATTAATAATTGCTCCTCAGTATATTCCCTGCACAAAATATGACCCATGCACTGTCCCTCTTATGATGCATGCCCTTCCACACTGCACTCTCCTTTCCATACTGGGCCCCCTCTTCACACTGGGTCCCCTATAGAGCTCAGTCACTATAATATGCCCCCTCACCACACTCCCCCCTCCTTGGTATGCTGTGCCCTAACACTGTCCCCCCATGCCACCCCAAACACTACTCAGTCTCTATTATGTGCCCACTTACACTTTTTCCCCTATACTGTCTCCTTGCACTATTTCTCTAAATAGTCTCCTCACACATTTCCCCCTCCCTCATACATTTACCCTCTCAAGTTCCATACTGCCTCCTCACATCCCTCTGACTTCCCATATTGTGTCTGCACCCATCCCATCACACTCGCTCCCCATACTGTGTCAGCATACATTTTCCCCTCACTCCTCACATTGTGTCCGCATACATATCCCCATTCCTTATATTGTGTACCCTTACATGCCCCTCATCTCACCCCTTCCTCCTCATATTGTGTCTTCAGATTTCACTGGCTCCCTATATTGTTTCTGCACATGTCCCTTCTTTGCTTCCCAAACATGCCTTCAAATCATCCCCACACTAAATGTCCTTCCAACCCTGTTACACTAAATACCCCCATCACAGTAAATGTCCCCCAGGTACCTTACAATAAATACCCCCATCACAATAAGTCTCTCAAAGGCCTGTTACACTAAATGCCCCCATCAAAGTAAATCTTCCCCAGGCCCATTACAGTAAGTTTCCCCCACACACAGTAAATACCCCAAGGCAGTAAATACCTCCACCCACACACACAGTAAATACCTCCCTCACGGCAGTAAATACCCCCCATACACACCCAGTAATACCCCATAAACAGTAAATACCCCCACAAACACACAGTAATACCCCCACAGTAAATACACACAGTAATACCCCCAAACAGTAAATATACACACAGTAATACCCCCACACAGTAAATACACACAGTAATACCCCCCACACAGTAAATACATTAATACCCCCACACACAGTAATACCCCCCACACAGCAATACCCCCCCACAGCAATACCTCCCACACAGCAATACCCCACACACACAGCAATACACCCCACACATCAATACTCCATAACACAGCAAATACCCCCACAGACAGTAATATCCCCCCACACAGCAAATACCCCCCACAGACAGTAAATAGCTTCCCCCAATCTTCAGCAACTTCACCTCCACTACCGTGGAGCAATTACAACCAATCTGCACCTCTGGGCGCTGGCGAGTGACATGACGATCACGCTGCTGGTGTCGCGCTGACCTGGCAGTCAGAGCTTTAATTTTACTCATGTCTGTAAGATGGTAGAACAATTGAATACTGGGAGCCGGTGCACTGCAGCTTTTCTGTGCCGGTTGTCAGCTTGACAGCCGGCTCAGAGAACTGCCAAATTCTAGTGCGAAGAGCAGCAGTATGCAGCCACTGGGGGAGATGCTCCACATTGCTGTACTAGGCAGCCCGAATGCGCCCGGGGCACATGCCATGCCTGCCTTCCCTAGATACGCCTCTGCTCTCATCTCCTATATAGTCTGGTCCCTGGCTAGCACTCATTGTCAGAAAAATAGCATATGCTGCATGCCTGGAGGTTGTTATTATTGGAGAAAGGCATTTGGTGGATTTATCTGTGACTGTTGCTAGGTTTTGGTTGTGTGATAATTTCCTTTCTTCTCTTACTTCGGTTTAACACCATCCACCACTCACTGATGCATTCCTTTGTTGTCTGTATGTTTGGTATTTTTCGTTATCCCTGTTCGTATTACCTTCTTAGTCTGGTTGGTATATTACAATGCACTACTATTCCCCTCTTCCCTGGGCGTGGGGAGGGTACAGACTGAGGGTGGATTCAGGAGCTAAGGCAAGGTATGTGCCCCAGGCATCTTCACCATTAGCAGTCCAGGGAACAGGGTGAGCTAGAGCATCCCTAGCATTAGGGTAAGGGAAGGAGCCCCTGGACCTAAGAAACCCAACAGTCATGACACTTTGTATATGGATCACCATTTGGTATCCACCAAGTCTATGTATTAGTGATGCCCAAATGTTTCTCACTCAAGTGCAACTGTAAATGTAATTTGCAGTACTTTAAAAAAAATAAAGGACCATATTTCAAAACCCCACAATGTCGGTTTAACCACCAGTAGTATTGGCAATGAGAACCATTTCTTGTGCCATGAGTTTAGCATTATTGCCACAACTAATATTCTACACAGAAACATTGGATGAATTTAAGACGAATGAGGAAAACATCCATTCCTGTGAAACATATTTCCAAATTCTAGGGCAATGCAGAAAAATTTAAGGGAAGATTTTTTTTTATAATCTATCCCAATGATGTACACTGTAAGGTCGTTTCACTAAATGACACTGTTCCATCAGCCTCTCAAACACAGAGTAATATTTTTGTGTGGACTCGATGTGACTTGCGCTGAGTAATAACAGGTCTGATAAAGCAGAATACTAATCTTTGTTGTAGTTGCATAATGTGATCTACTGTAGGACACTATAATTAAGTGTCAGAGTTTAGATCTATAGTAGTAGAGGCAGCCAGCATAATCCCAGTTACATGTCACTGATAATTCACCCCGTGGTGACGAGGTAATGGGACTCCAGATTATTAGCTAAAATGTGCAGTGTTTTATCACTCCCGGCTTCAGGCTTCCTTGTTGTTTTCTTTACTCTCTTTCTAGGGTAACCTATTAAAAGCCTAATGAATCCATTTCTTTTGATGTATAACTGTGCTGTGTATTCAAGTGGAAAGCACAATTCGACCTATCTAATTCTTCTTCCTCATCCTGTTTATGGATAAATACACTGCGCAGAATTTCACCTCGGTGCAGAACACCACAGCTTAGCTCTAGAGTCAAGGCAAATTACATTTCACTATAACCATGGAGAATGGAAAGAGATGTCATGCACATTCATTTACAGGAAGGAAGTTGATTTAAAAAAGTAGAAACCCAAACATTCATGTCATCGGGTAAAGTGGTAAATTCCACTGTCTGAGAAAAACTTCTCAATTAAGCTGCCTGTTTTGAAAAGATTATTTTCCTAAATGTCCTAGAACCTACGTTTTCTATCTGTGATGCTGAATGTATAACCCTAGGATACATGCCATTTCTCTAGGGGGTACTACCACAGCCCCCATGAGTACTTATAATTGATTCACCACATTGTTTGGTCATGGTCTTCAATGTAATTAGTGCATTGAGAAATACTGTTTAGGAGGATTTCCAAGTAAACTTCACAAGTTCATGACTAGGCCATTTCCCCCACTTCATTGCCAGTAATTTTTTCAGATTGCATTGCACACAATCTTAACAGTTTAAAAAAAAAGATCTCAATTACTTTCTGCCTCATTTTTTCATGATACATGGGCTTCATTTTTGTATTTAAGTTTCATGTATATTTTTATTATTGATATTGGGGAAGGAAAAAAAAGAAAAATTGGTATTTTTCCCATTTTTTTTATTTTCACATCCACAAAGGCTGAAAAACATTTCATATTGTGCTCTCTTTATGTTGAAATTAATTTGATATTGAACACGTTTCAAGGAGGATGGGGCTAGTAACTGATTGGACTAGCAGTATCTTAACTTTGAATGTAGATATTACATTGTAACAAAGCCAGATAGGACTGGGTTAAATCTTAGCACTGCAGTTATTGATTAGATGTACCTGACTTGCTTTGACTAGTTGACTCGAAGTTTCTATACACTATATAAAAAGACACATCTTCATGTTTTTCCCAATATCTGACATGAAATCAGAATAAACCTATCCCATTTTAGGTCAATTAGGATTACCATAATTATTAATATTTGTCAAATGCCAGAATAATGAGCGAGAGAGAGAGATTATGTTTTAAGGCATTTTTAGTACTTACTGCAAAGTCAAAAGTTTATTCTGGACTTCCCATTTGATAATGTCATGTGTTTGGAAGCTTCTGTTTTTTGGCCCCATCTTAGTTAATTAGAGACCCAACTGTGGATGTACTTTAATGCACACCTGAAACACATGTCTTCTTTGTGTAGCATCATGGGAAAGTCTCAAGAAATCAGCCAAGATATCAGGAAGAGAATAGTGGACTTCCACAAGTCTGGCTCATCGTTGGGTACAATTTCAAGATACCTGAAGGTGCCTCGTTCATCTTTACAAGCAATTATACGCAAGTACAAACAAGATAGGAATGTCCAGACATCATATCGCTCAGGAAGATGGATTCTGTGTCCCAGAGATGAACGTGATTTGGTCAAGATAAGTGCATATCAACTCAAGGACAAAGTCAAAAGACCTTGTGAAGATGATGGTGGAAGCTGGTAAGATTGTGTCAATATCCCCAGTGAAACGAGTACTGTATTAACATGGGCTGAAAGACCACTCTGCCAGGAAGAAGCCATTACTCCAAAAGAAACATAAAAAAGCCAGATTAATGTTTGCACATGCACACAGAAACAAAGACCTTCATTTTTGGAGAAATGTCCTGATGAAATTAAAATTTAACCTTTTGGGCATAATGACCATTGTTACATTTGTAGTAAAAAGGGAGAAGCTAGGAAGCCTAAGAACACCATCCCAACTGTGCAGCATCATGTTGAGAAGTTGTTTTTTTCTGCAGGAGGGACTGGTGCACTTCACAAAATAGATGGCATCATGAGAAAGGAAGATTATGTAACAATACTGAAGCAACATCTCAAGACATCAGCCAGGAAGTTAAAGCTTGGGCGGAAATGGGTCTTCCAAATGGACAATGACCTGAAACATACTGCTGAAATGGTAACAAATAGTTCTAAGGACAATAAAGTCAATGTTTTGGAGTGGCCATCACAAAGCCCTGATGTCAATCCTATTGAAAAATTATGTGCAATGTTGAAAAGGCCGGTGTGAGCAAGAACATCTACAAACCTGGATCAGTTACACCTGTTTTGTTAGTAGGAATGGTCCCAAATTCCGACCAACTATTGTGAGAAGCTGGTGGAACGATATCTCAAACGTTTGATCCAAGTCATTCAGTTTAATGGCAATGGTACCAAATACTAATGAAATGTATGTAAACTTTTGACTTTGCCGTAAGTAATAAAAATGCCTTAAAACATTCTCTCTCTCTCTCATTATTTTGACATTTGGCAAATATTAATTATGGTAATCCAGCAGTTCCTGTTCACTCCATACACCCAGCAATCACAATTATTCAGTCTGAGGGAGAAATCATAGTCAGTGCTTCCTAATACATTTATACAAGAGCTGGATCAGCACAGAGAGTATACAGCAATGGAGAAAATAGACTTAATGATACACCATGCTTTTCTTCTCTCTCTCGTGGCCCTTTGCAACTTACTTTGAGAGTCACTTATAGTATCATAAGGTGAAGTAGCCTGCTGATTGTCAGTAACTCAACCAAATCATTTCAATAAAACTACTGAATGCTTGAAATTAATGAGATTATTCCATCCCAAGACACTTGTAATTACCAAGTATAATCAGTGGGCTAACAACAATATCATTACTATAAAGTAAAAAAAAAATTACAATTCCATTTTATTACTTTTCATTGTACTATATATTATCTTCCTGTGGTTTTTAACACTGTAAAAAAACTGTAAGTATACAGTCTACGTACAGTTTGTATCATTTGAAATGCTAAAAATAGGCATTACCTTTACGCATAGCCTTAAATAACAGTACCCACATTTATATATATATTATCATTTTAATTGACTTAAGCAACATCCTGCTGTTTTAGTTCCTTTCAAATGTCAAAGGGCTACAGAACATTCCAATGTTTTTCATTTTTACGCTTTACTTCTTATCCGTCCCCCACTCACCCAACATCCGTTTAATTGAAA
Organism: Ranitomeya variabilis; assembly: GCF_051348905.1. Lineage (NCBI taxonomy): Eukaryota > Metazoa > Chordata > Amphibia > Anura > Dendrobatidae > Ranitomeya > Ranitomeya variabilis. The sequence continues at coordinate 75,616,639 of NC_135233.1, forward strand.
ACATTCATTTATACCAAAGCTGTGACCCGGACAAAAACACAGCAAGAGGGAAAGTATATCCTTTCATTCCTACCATTACCTGAACCAAGCAGTTTAGTATTCCTGTTAAATAACACATCAGTTCCCTCGCTTTGTAGAATGATTCCCTTGTCTTGCACATCAAGATCATATTGCTGTTATACAGTATCTGGAAAACCAGATGCAGCAAAGACCAAGCAATGATCCATAGAGACTAATCTTCCAACCAAAGATGGCAAAGGAAAGAAAGGAAATAGAACGACTCAAAGGACATTAATGAACTGACTCCACTATGAATCGACTATGTGCGATAAACCTTTATTCCAATCTAGGGAAGAAAGATCTATCTCAAGTCAAAAATAGTTTTTGCACTTTTTCTACAAGCAATTTTTGCAATGCAAAATTCTTGCCACAAACACAGCACAGAACGTACTCATAATAAGTATAAGAAGCGGCAAATGTGTATTCTAAGGGGCACTAAATATAAATCCTCCTGGTGTCTAGAATGGAGAAATGAAAATGTTTATGAAGAATAGATAGGATAAGATAGGATGGATAGATAGATAGACATAGAAAGATATGATATAGATTCATCTATATATATATAATTGTCTGAGGGGTACTTCCGTCTTTCTGTCCGCAACTTCCTTAACGAAAATCCCGCGTCGCTGATTGGTCTCGCCAGCTGCCTATCATGGCTGCTGCGACCAATCAGCGATGGGCACAGTCCGATTAGTCCCTCCCTACTCCCCTGCAGTCAGTGCCCGGCGCCCGCATACTCCCCTCCAGTCACCGCTAACACAGGGTTAATGCCAGTGGTAACGGACCGCGTAATGTCGTGGGTAACGCACTCCGTTATCGCTGCTATTAACCCTGTGTGTCCCCAACTTTTTACTATTGATGCTGCCTATGCAGCATCAATAGTAAAAAGATGTAATGTTAGAAATAATAAAAAAACAAAAAACCTGCTATTCTCACCCTCTGTAGTCCGCTGAGGCACGCGCGGCTCCCGCCATCTTCCGTTCCCAGAGATGCATTGCGAAATTACCCAGAAGACTTAGCGGTCTCGCGAGACCGCTAAGTCATGTGGGTAATTTTGCAATGCATCCTGGGAACGGAAGATGGCGGCAGCCGCGCGCGCAATGCTAGAGCTTTGCTGGATCCTGGCGGGTCAGTATATAACTATTTTTTATATTATTTTTTTAAACAGGGATATGGTGCCCACACTGCTGTATACTACGTGGGCTGTGTTATATACTGCGTGGTTGCTATATACTGCCTGCCCAGTGTTAGATAATATGTGGGCTGTGTTATATACTGCGTGGGCTGTTCTATATACTACGTAGCCAGTGTTAGATACTATGTGGGCTGTGTTTTGTACTGCGTGGGCTGTGCTATATATTACGTGGCCTGTGTTATATACTATGTCGCCTGTGTTATATACTGCGTAGCTGCTATATACTGCGTGGGCTGTGTTATATAGTACGTGGGCTGTGTTATATACTGTTTGGCCTGTGTTATATATGGCATGGCCACTGTTATATATTGCGTGGCCTGTATTAACGCATCGGGTATTCTACAATATGTATGTATGTATGTATGTATATAGCAGCCACATAGTATATAGCACAGGCCACATACTATTTGTCTGCTATATACTACATGGCTCCTATGTACTACGTGGCCTGTGCAATATACTATGTGGCTGCTATATACATACATACATATTCTAGAATACCCAATGTGTTAGAATTGGGCCACCATCTAGTAGTAAGATACATACAGTAAATATTCCAGATGCGTAGATACATACATACACTAGAAATAACACATGGGCAGAACAGAATGTTAATTTAATACAACAAAGCTGTTGAACTTGTATTGTTAAGCGGTTGAATTACACTTTTCTGTACTGGAATATCTTTCTATATCTTGATATCTTTGTCAGTTTAAAGGAGTGTTCCAAAACTAATATTGATTTTCATCCTTAATGTCTCTATTTATTTTAATATTCTTAAAGTTTTTTAAATATTCTTTATCTAAAAAGTCTATACCGTTTCTTCGCTAATCTAACCACTCTATTTAGTTAATTTCTTTTACCCATTTCCTTTTTGATGATTGTTCATTTGAGAATCCTCAGCGCATGCAGAGATACTAAAACGAAATGTCATCAGGGGGCAATGGCTGCAGTCACTGCGACGGCTGCAGTCACAGCGACAGCCTCAGTCCCCACCCTTAAACAAAGTGTCATCAGTGACGTCCCTTTCGGGAGTTGGGCTAGACCCTGCTCTACTGAGCTTGATTCGGTTGTCTATGCAAATGCAAGCTCAGTACGAATTATCTTCTTACTGTGCACATTCTGCACAGTGCACAGTGGCAGTGCGCGCTCTCATTGGATTCGATGAGAAGTGATGAGCTTGCAAGAGAGCGCACTGTAGCGTAGAATCAAACAATATGCATCATGATCCTGTTAACTTTTACTAATACAACTAGTAAGTATAAGCTATATTTTAAGGCAGGTTGCTATTTAAGCATTTCTGCAGTGTCACTGGGCTCAGGGCAAGAGTTGAAATAATACATTAAATAAAAATATTTTTTCTTATTTCCTGTAACTATGTGACCTAGAATTGCTACTTTTCAAAGCAATTCAGACATATAAATATGCTTTGAAGCAGACAACAAACTGTAGTCTGGAAATGGCTCAACATCTTTTATGGGTGAATCTTTTGGGCATTCTCTGTTACATGTGCAGAGATCACAGTGCAGGAAAAGGGGAGGAGAATCCAAGCATAAAATTGCAAGTTTACAGGACTTATTCTTTATTAATAAAGAGAATGAAATAATAAAGAAAATTAAATAATAAAGATAATGGATGAATTTAACAAAGTCATAAGTATATAAGGGGACAATACAAATATCTCGCTGAGGATCTGTTTATACCAAGGAAGGTGATGGGCACAAGGGGGCATTCTCTGCGTCTGGAGGAGAGAAGGTTTTTCCACCAACATAGAAGAGGATTCTTTACTGTTAGGACAGTGAGAATCTGGAATTGCTTGCCCGAGGAGGTGGTGATGGCGAACTCAGTCGAGGGGTTCAAGAGAGGCCTGGATGTCTTCCTGGAGCAGAACAATATTGTATCATACAATTATTAGGTTCTGTAGAAGGACGTAGATCTGGGGATTTATTATGATGGAATAAAGGCTGAACTGGATGGACAAATGTCTTTTTTCGGCCTTACTAACTATGTTACTATGTTACTATGTAAATTGAAGCAAAGGTGTACATATCTGTATGTGCTGATAATGATTTATCAGCAGTGGTGTAACTTAAAGCTTACTGGAAAAAGCTCCAACAGGGCTCCCAATTATTGCAAATCTTTAATACTATTTGTCTTTTCATAAAGGTCAAAGAAACTTTTTGGACACCTTAGGTTTCATGACCTGGGTGTGATTGCAACCCCTTAGCCTATTGTAGTCACGCACCTGTTTATCAGTACTGATGTAGAAAGATTGTTGTAACGTTTTGAGTAGTTTTCATTGATTTTGGAAAATGTATTTGATTGATGCTCTGCACGTTTTGTTATAATAAATTGATTTTAGTGTTTTTTTTCTATTAATAAAAGACCTAGATTCACACTTTTCGTTTTATGTTTTACTTCTTGTCATGGGGTTAATAATGTATTTTTTAAGATCACCGCAAAAGACAACCAAAGAAAAGATGGTGTCATGGCCTTTACACAAGACAGTGAAAGTTTCACAATAACTTTATAAGAATATTTCTGATCTTTAAAAAAAGATAAAACTACTAACAGATGTCCCCTTTTCAGTCCTCTGCTGACAAGAAATACTTTTCAAAGGTGATTCTCCCTGAGAAAGTGAAGATCTGGAGATAATGGGGTGACCTTTTTATGCTTCACAAGCTAGAAATGTTTAAGATGTTTCTTTGTGATACTACCATTTTCTGTGTCATAGATGAAAAAGAATTAAAAATGATATGGTCAAGTAAGCCTTTAGACATGTTTGCTCCCCACTGCTTGTCTAAACTTTACCTGGTGAGGCATGGGGCTTTTTTTTTAGTTCGGACAGTGGTATTAATGATTATATCAATGCCTTTAACAGGTTTTAATCAGTCAAGATGACTAATTATATTAACTAAATATAAATAGGAGTGGACTGAGAACAATTTGGACCTTTGGCACTAGAGGTCATAGACCCGTTACCAACCATTACAGCCATCTTTTCTCATGCCCTGAACTTTAGTATTATACATGGTTATTAGATCGCCCCTCAGTCGTCTTTTTTCTAGACTAAATAATCCTAATTTCGCTAATCTATCTGGGTATTGTAGTTCTCCCTTCCCTTTTATTAATTTTGTTGCCCTCCTTTGTACTCTCTCTAGTTCCATTATATCCTTCCTGAGCACCGGTGGCCAAAACTAGACACAGTACTCCATGTGCGGTCTAACTAGGGATTTGTACAGAGGCAGTATAATGCTCTCATCATGTGTATCCAGACCTCTTTTAATGCACCCCATGATCATGTTTGCCTTGGCAGCTGCTGCCTGGCACTGGCTGCTCCAGGTAAGTTTATCATTAACTAGGATCCCCAAGTCCTTCACTGTTGTGAATTCTGCTTTTGGGCTCCCTCCGGTGGTTGTAGGTGGTAATGCAGTTGCCCCTGAGTTGCAGTCCTGGTCAGGTGTATCTGCTGATTGCAGTTCTGACTGGGGTATTTAGGCATGCAGGATTCATTAGTCCTTGCCAGTTGTCAATTGTTGTTGGGAGGTGTAGGACCTCTGCCTGGTTCCTCCTGCCTTTCTGCCAAATCAGCAAAGATAAGTGTCTGGGTTTTTTTTCCTGTGGCACACATGTTGTGTGCTTCACAATTCAGTGCTATTCTTTGTGTTTTCTTGTCCAGCTTAGATTGTGTCAGTATTTTCTCAGTCTTGTTGGATTCTCTGGAGTGGCAGATATACATTCCATGTCTTTAGTTAGATTGTGGAACTTTTTGTATTATCTGCTGTGGATATTTTTGGAAGGGTTTTAATACTGACCGCCTAGTAATCTGTCTTCTCCTTTCCTATTTAGCTAGAGTGGCCTCTTTTGCTAAATCCTGTTTTCTACCTGCGTGTGTCTATTCTTCTCCTACTCACAGTCATTATTCGTGGGGGGCTGCCTATCCTTTGGGGGTCTGCTCTGAGGCAAGGTAGCATTCCTATTTCCATCTATAGGGGTATTTAGTCCTCCGGCTGTGTCGAGGTGTCAAGGGTATGTTAGGCACACCCCACGGCTACTTCTAGTTGCGGTGTTAGTTCAGGATTTGCGGTCAGTACAGGTTCCACCGACTCCAGAGAAAGTTTCATGCGGCTCCAAGGTCACCAGATCATAACACTTCTCCCTGTCAGATTTACCCAGTGGTTTCCCGTTCAGTGTGTAATGGTGATATTGATTCCTTCTTCCCATGTGTATAACCTTACATTTATCATTGTTAAACCTCATCTGCCACCTTTCAGCCCAAGTTTCCAACTTATCCAAATCCATCTGTAGCAGAATACTATCTTCTCTTGTATTAACTGCTTTACATAGTTTTGTATCATCTGCAAATATCAATATTTTACTGTGTAAACCTTCTACCAGATCATTAATGAATATGTTGAAGAGAACAGGCCCCAATACCAACCCCTGCGGTACCCCACTGGTCACAGCGACCTAGTTAGAGACTATACCATTCATAACCACCCTCTGCTTTCTATCACTAAGCCAGTTACTAACCCATTTACACACATTTTCCCCCAGACCAAGCATTCTCATTTTGTGTACCAACCTCTTGTGCGGCACGGTATCAAACGCTTTGGAAAAATCGAGATATACCACGTCCTATGACTCACCGTGGTCCAGCCTATAGCTTACCTCTTCATAAAAACTGATTAGATTGGTTTGACAGGAGCGATTTCTCATAAACCCATGCTGATATGGAGTTAAACAGTTATTCTCCTTGAGATAATCCAGAATAACATCCTTCAGAAACCCTTCAAATATTTTACCAACAGTAGAGGTTAGACTTACTGGCCTATAATTTCCAGGTTCACTTTTAGAGCCCTTTTTGAATATTAGCACCACATTTGCTATGCGCCAGTCCTGCGGAACAGACCCCGTCGCTATAGAGTCCCTAAAAATAAGAAATAATGGTTTATCTATTACATTACTTAGTTCTCTTAGTTCTCGTGGGTGTATGCCATCCGGACCCGGAGATTTATCTATTTTAATCTTATTTAGCCGGTTTCGCACCTCTTCTTGGGTTAGATTGGTGACTAGTGTTGAGCGATACCGTCCGATACTTTAAAGTATCGGTATCGGAAAGTATCGGCCGATACCGGCAAAGTATCGGATCCAATCCGATACCGATACCCGATACCAATACAAGTCAATGGGACTCAAGTATCGGACGGTATTCCTGATGGTTCCCAGGGTCTGAAGGAGAGGAAACTCTCCTTCAGGCCCTGGGATCCATAAAAATGTGTAAAAGAAAGAATTAAAATAAAAAATATCGCTATACTCACCTCTCCGACGCAGCCTGGACCTCAGCGAGGGAACCGGCAGCGTTGTTTGTTTAAAATTCGCGCTTTTACTTGGTTACGTGAAGTCCCGGCTTGTGATTGGTCAGGGCGGCCATGTTGCCGGGACGCGGACCAATCACAGCAAGCCGTGACGAAATTACGTCACGGCTTGCTGTGATTGGTCCGCGTCCCGGCAACATGGCCGCCATTAACCAATCATAAGCCGGGACGTCACGGGAGGCTGGACACGCGCGCTTTTTAAAAAGCGCGCGTGTCCAGCCTCCAGTGACGTCCCGGCTTATGATTGGTCACGGCGCCATGTTGCCGGGACGCGGACCAATCACAGCAAGCCGTGACGAAATTACGTCACGGCTTGCTGTGATTGGTCCGCGTCCCGGCAACATGGCCGCCATTAACCAATCACAAGCCGTGACGTCACGGGAGGCTGGACACGCGCGCTTTTTAAAATGGGCGCGTGTCCAGCCTCCCGTGATGTCCCGGCTTGTGATTGGTTGCGCCGCGGTCAACCAATCACAAGCCGGGAGGCTTGTATAATACATCAGCTGAGAGGTGATACATGGGAATGTGAGACACATCCTGCAAATTCGACCAAACTTATTATGCAACAATTGATGTTTTGACAACATTGGCAGTTTCCCCTTGTTTGGTTTAGTTCATCCTCACTCATTTTGTGCGCCGCGGTCAACCAATCACAAGCCGGGAGGCTGGACACGCGCGCATTTTAAAATTTTAAAATGGGCGCGTGTCCAGCCTCCCGTGACGTCCCGGCTTGTGATTGGTTGCGCCGCGGTCAACCAATCACAAGCCGGGAGGCTGGACACGCGCGCATTTTAAAATTTTAAAATGCGCGCGTGTCCAGCCTCCCGGCTTGTGATTGGTTGATTGCGGCGCAACCAATCACAAGCCGGGACGTCACGGGAGGCTGGACACGCGCCCATTTTAAAATGCGCGCGTGTCCAGCCTCCCGTGACGTCACGGCTTGTGATTGGTTGCGTCTCCCATGTGACTGCGACGCAACCAATCACAAAGCCGGGACGTAATTTTAAAATCCTTAAGGACCTGAAATTACGTCACGGCTTGCTGTGATTGGTTGCGTCCCGGTCACATGGGCGGCACGCAACCAATCACAAGCCGGGACTCACGTAAAGGAAAGAAAAGCGCGAATTTTAAACAAAGAACGCTGCCGCTTCCATCGGTAAGGTGCAGGCTGCGTCTGAGAGGTGAGTATAGCAATATTTTTTATTTTAATTCTCTCTTTTACACATTTTTACATTAATGTTGTTTCGATACCGATACCCGATATCACAAAAATATCGGATCTCGGTATCGGAATTCCGATACAGCAAGTATCGGCCGATACCCGATACTTGCAGTATCGGAATGCTCAACACTATTGGTGACCCTTAATATAGGGTTTTCATTGTTTCTTGGTATTTCACCTAGCAGTTTATTTTCCACCGTGAATACCGTGGAGAAGAAGGTGTTTAATATGTTAGCTTTTTCCTCGTCATCTACAACCATTCTTTCCTCACTATTTTTTAAGGGGCCTACATTTTCAGTTTTTATTCTTTTACTATTGATATAGTTGAAGAACAGTTTGGGATTAGTTTTACTCTCCTTAGCAATGTGCTTCTCTGTTTCCTTTTTGGCAGCTTTAATTAGTTTTTTAGATAAAGTATTTTTCTCCCTATAGTTTTTTAGAGCTTCAATGGTGCCATCCTGCTTTAGTAGTGCAAATGCTTTCTTTTTACTGTTAATTGCCCCTCTTACTTCTTTGTTTAGCCACATTGGGTTTTTCCTATTTCTAGTCCTTTTATTCCCACAAGGTATAAACCGCTTACAGTGCCTATTTAGGATGTTCTTAAACATTTTCCATTTATTATCTGCATTCTTATTTCTGAGGATATTGTCCCAGTCTACCAGATTAAGGGCATCTCTAAGCTGGTCAAACTTTGCCTTCCTAAAGTTCAGTGTTTTTGTGACTCCCTGACAAGTCCCCCTAGTGAAAGACAGGTGAAACTGTACAATATTGTGGTCGCTATTTCCTAGATGCCCGACCACCTGCAGATTTGTTATTCTGTCAGGTCTATTAGATAGTATTAGGTCTAAAAGTGCTGCTCCTCTGGTTGGATTCTGCACCAATTGTGAAAGATAATTTTTCTTGTTTATTAGCAGAAACCTGTTGCCTTTATGGGTTTCACAGGTTTCTGTTTCCCAGTTAATATCCGGGTAGTTAAAGTCCCCCATAACCAGGACCTCATTATGGGTTGCAGCTTCATCTATCTGCTTTAGAAGTAGACTTTCCATGATTTCTGTTATATATGGGGGTTTGTAACAGACCCCAATGAGAATTTTGTTATCATTTTTCCCTCCATGAATTTCGACCCATATGGACTCGACATCCTCATTCCCTTCCCTAATATCCTCCCTTTAATTTAATTAAAGTCTTCGATCATGAAACTGATTAAATACAGTAATTAACATGCTGGCAAAATGTGATAAGCTGCAGTTCACATCCCAACCAGTAGGGTGGCCATTCAAACACATACAACATAGATATTTCATGACAGAGTATCCTGAGTTTTTCTTTCCCAAAGCTCATCATTTTGAAATCTCAACAAATCTTGGGTTTTGTCAAATCAAGAGGAAAGATTAAGGCTAAATATTGTCAATTAGATAGATAGTCAAACATGATGGGAGGAAATATTGTAAGACAATATTTACAAATCTTCTACTAAATACCATAATGTTTAATAGTTCTTAAATAGTATTTTAGCGGTATCTAACCATACAGTGTTAATATGTTATGGTTTTAACAGCTTTGCACTCAAATATATTAGCCTTTTGGGGAGTATCGGTGGTCAGATAGGTGTGTAGAAAGCTGTGGATGTCCACCTTATGAATACAAAGTAGAGCAAGTAAAAGAATGGTCCACCATAATAGGTGTCTCCTTATACTGATAATCTTGAGCAGGTGATACCAGTCTATGATATCCAAAAATCCTTTTACAACATAAGAACAGGCAAGAGTGGGAAAAACTATTGGTTTAAGCGCTTTGTCTGCATTTTTGCTGAAATAACTGGCAGCATTTTCCTAATTGTTGAACGGAGTTGCTACAAAAACATTGGAGAAATGCTGGAAAATCAACAGTAGTCAAAGCACTCAGTAAACTACCAAAAAAACACAATGAAAAGCCAGAAGTTTACAAAATTCCAAAGAGAAGGAGAGTTTCCTGTAGAGTACAGAAGGTTTTAGCCACCTGAAAAGTAAAAATGTTGTGTGAGCATACCCTTAGGGCCCACACTGACCACCATGAGAGGGTAGAAACACAGTGTACACACCCACAAAGATATCATGGTGTTAACCAATTTTCCATTCTTGAAAAGGCCTTCATCGAGATTCAGCAACACAATACTTTTGCAAAAGAATGACGAGAATCAGCTGGTGACTTTACATTTGTTTTCATGTAGCCAAACCTTGGCAGGGATTTTATTTCAAAATACAAGTTACATTATAAAGATCGAATGCTGAAATAAATTTGGAAAGTTCAGATTCTTCTATGTGAAACAATGTAATTCAAGAGAGAAAAAAACTTTTAATGACAATGTTATAAGAACATACCCTAGGGAAATTCTATGAAAGTCCTTGGTAAAGTGGAGGGATTTAGATTCTAGATTTCTTTCTACTGTAAAACAGTATCAATGATGAAAAACTGTAAGTTGCATTAATTTTGGGTCACATTTTAAATATGCTTTAAATGGACTTTTTTTTTTTTTTTTTTAATGCTCGTCTCGTAAATGAATATATAATTTTTAATACTTGCAAATGGGTAGAATTGTTCTAACTGCTTTACTTCAGTTTGCAACAAAACACCCTGGAAAAAAATATAGGATTTTGCTGTGCCCAAAGCAAAACTTATTGTGCGACACATGTTTTCTCTGGATTTTGGCACAGCACCCTTAGGCTGCTAATTTACTTTTCCGGTTGTTCTCTTGCTCTCATGGTGCAGTCACATGACCAACACTTGCTCTTTTGACTGTGACATCTAGTTCTGTCTCTAGGGTGCACACTCTCACTCCCTGTCTCTAAAAGAGCCAAGGTGCACCCTGGACCATTTTCAAATGCCCACTGGACCCCAGATTCTTATGACAGATTCCCTCAATGTGCTTTGCTTGAGCAATAAGGTTCAATAGTTTTTTGTCCATGTTAAATAGTTTTTTAGTATTCACTACCAGTTTTCATCTTGGTTTATACCCTGCCTTCCTTCCTGTATGCTGCCAGGCTCAACTTTTTTTCCCTTACTGAGTCTTTTCCAGACCTCAGCTTCTCTGAATGCGATTCCCGGATCTCATCTTAGGCCATGTGCACACGTTCAGGATTTTTAGCGTTTTTTTCGCGTTTTTTCGCTATAAAAACGTGATAAAAACACAAAAAACCGCTAACATATGCCTCCTATTATTTACAGTGTATTTCGCATTTTTTGTGCAAATGTTGCGATTTTTTCCGCGAAAAAATCGCATCGCGGAAAAAAAAGCAACATGTTCATTAAAAATGCGGAATTGCGGGGATTCCGCACACCTAGGAGTCCATTGATCTGCTTACTTCCCGCACGGGGCTGTGCACACCATGCGGGAAGTAAGCAGATTATGTGCGGTTGGTACCCAGGGTGGAGGAGAGGAGACTCTCCTCCACGCACTGGGCACCATATAATTGGTAAAAAAAAAAGAATTAAAATAAAAAATAGTCCTATACTCACCCTCGATGTCTTCCCGCCTCACCGCTGCATGCTGCCGCTTTGGTTCCTATAGCTGCTGTGCGGTGAAGGACCTGCCGATGACGTCACTGTCTTGTGATTGGTCGTGAGCGGTCATGTGACCGCTCACGTGACCGCTCACATGACCGCGACGTCATGGAAGGTCCTGCACGCACACACCAGCTATAGGAAGAGGAACGGACGCCGCTGATGAGATGTCTGGGTGAGTATAACCATTTTTTTTCTTTTTTTTATTATTTTTAAACATTCTATCTTTTACTATAGATGCTGCATAAGCTGCATCTATAGTAAAAAGTTGATCACACTTGTCAAACAGTATGTTTGACAAGTGTGACCAACCTGTCAGTCAGTTTTCCAAGTGATGCTACAGATCGCTTGGAAAACTTTAGCATTCTGCAAGCTAATTACGCTTGCAGAATGCTAAAAAAAACGCGAAAAAAACGGAAAAAAAACACACAAAAAAAATGCGGATTTCTTGCAGAAAATTTCCGGTTTTCTTCAGGAAATTTCTGCAAGAAATCCGGACGTGTGCACATACCCTTACTCTAAAGTCCTTAATTTCACGATCAGTAACCTGCTGCTTAAGTGATGTCCTGGGACACCATGCAATGAAATTGAGATCCTTTTACAGAAGTTAAAGGGTGAATACCAGGAAGCCCCATGGTTCACGACTCATCAGCTTAGTCCAAATTAAGTCCATTGCAAACTAAGGAGTCTTAATTCTAAGTAGGCCTTGTGTCACATGTTTACTCCATTGTGTTCCTTTAAATTAACTTTCTTTCCACAAAAAATTAATACTAGTTGGATCTTAAACATTGGCACACAAACTGGCAAGGTCACTAATTATAAAGTTTTTCTTCTAATATACTCCTAGAGAACTTCATCATTTTCTAGGAAACTTATATCCACTGATTCCAAGGTACAGTATTAGCACCATCGCAAACCACAAATATCAGTAAGATTTAGGAAATCTCTTCTTCATTTAAAAATTAACAGGAAGATGATACAGCACCAAAACTTACCGTATTTTCTGGTGTATAAGACGACTGGGCGTATAAGACGACCCCCAACTTTTCCATATAAAATATGGAATTTGGGATATGCCCGCTGTATAAGACTGGGGTCATCTTATAAGCCCAGTCATCTTATACAGCGTGTGGTTCCCAGGGTCTGAAGGAGAGGAGACTCTCCTTCAGGCCCTGGGATCCATATTCATGTTAAAAATAAAGAATAAAAATAAAAAATATGTATATACTCACCCTTCCGAGAAGCCTGGCTCTCACCGGTGTAAGCGTCTGCCTCCGTTCCTAAGAATTGCAGCAAGAAGGACCCTCGATGATGTCACGGTCAGGTGACTGGCCTGTGATTGGTCCGTGACCGCTCATGTGACCAGTCACCTGACCGTGACGTCATCGAAGGTCCTTCACGCTCTGCAATTCTTAGGAACGGAGGCAGACGCTTACACCGGTGAGAGCCAGGCTTCTCGGAAGGGTGAGTATATACATATTTTTTATTTTTATTCTTTATTTTTAACATGAATATGGATCCCAGGGCCTGAAGGAGAGTTTCCTCTCCTTCAGACCCTGGGAATCATCCAGGATCGCTCCCTGCACACGCCGTACCCGGCGTATAAGACGACCCCCGACTTTTGGGACAATTTTTAGGGGTTAAAAAGTCGTCTTGTACGCCGGAAAATACGGTAGACATAAATGCTCGAAAACTGTATTGTGCAATCTGGTTATCACTGATGAAGACAACTTTTTAAAGGGAACCTCTGACAGCCAAAAAATGCAATTAATCTTCAAATATGGGGTTAATCTGCAGGTTAGCAGCATTCAGAAAACTTGCAGTGCTGGCACTGAGAGCACCACTGCCAGGAGGAAATTAACTTTATTCCCCCCGGCAGTGTTTGGTTTCCAGTCACGAGGGTGGCACTGGCACAGTTTCTGTCACTGCTCTGTGCACTCCCGACACTGACTGACAGCCATCTCTGATGCTGATCCTGCTGTCATTAGATGCTAAGGGTGCAGTTACAGCTACAGATCTCACATAGCAATTGCTAAAAACCATGGCGACGTCAACCGTATGACTGAAAGCCCAACACCGCCTGGGGGAATTTAGTTAATTTCCTCCTGGCAGTGGAGCTCTCAGTGATGGTGCCACATGGTGTCTGAACGCTATTAACCTACAGATTAACCCCATATCTGCAGCTTAATAGCATTATTTTTCATGACAGGTTCCCTTCAAAAGAGCCTCACAAAACATAGTCAAAATATGTTACTATTGAGTACTCTAAAATCTAAAAATAATGGTCAGAAAAGGGAACTTAATCCTTAACAGTAAAACGTATATTCAGTAGGAGAGGAGAGAGTATCTGAGGCCACATAATGTGATTTAACCAAAGAGTACTAGAGTTATTGGTTGCATATGCTTTACGGCCCAGCACTGTTTTTCATTGACAATGTAAGGAAAAAGAAAATGAATTTAAACCTCATGAGTTCTACCGGGATCTCATACAACCAAGAAATAAGCTCACGTCTTGATGTCATACAGGAACCAGCATAGCAAGTAAGTGGGTCAAGTCTCCCTAGCTGAGCAATTCTGGCTCCCAATGGAATCATCTCATAATACAAGTTCCTACCTTCAAGCAAAGGTCTAGGTTCTCTTTGACAACTGTGATGTTTTGGGATTGGTCAAGATAATGGGATCTTGTCAAAAGAAATATGTAATCTTTTTTATTATTATATTTCATTACAAACCATTTTTTTTATGTTTTCTCAAAAACGCTTATAGCTTGTGTGATGTGCAGCCATATACAGCAGAAGCCATACCCTCAGGGACTCTTAAGAGATTAAATTTAGCCATATTTACCTTTGTCAGTTTTGTAAAGCTGCAACTGCTCATTCCAGTTACCCAAATGTTGTGCAATATCAATAACAGCGAAACAAAATTCTTCATATATTAGTGTCACATAATGGCACATTAATTTTTATTTCATTCAATTCCCTTAATGACTCATTATTGCATTGTATTTGAACACACATTCACAGTTATTGAAATTGTTTTTTAAGGGCACTTGTTGGAAGTCCAAAATAAATTATCTTGGCATATACCTAATCAATTTGCCAATTTAAATTAAAAAAGGAGCAAGGTTAATTAGTCCATGAGCCAAGAACCAAATTTGACGATATCGGTACCAAGCGGAGTGACTAATTCTCTTTGGTATTTTTAGGTAGATGCATGTCTGTAGTTTATTTTTTGATATGATAGCCCTTACATATACGTAGCTTATTAACCCCTTCAGCCCTAGGCCTATTTGTACCCAAGTGCCTAAGCCAATCTGACCTGTGCCACTTCATGGGCTAATAACTTTGGAACGCTTTCACCTATCCAAGCCATTCTGAGATTGTTTTCTCGTGACATATTGTACTTCACGTCAGTGCTAAATGGGAGTCAATATATTTTACCTTTCTATATAAAAAAATGCTAAATATTCGGAAATTTTGGAAAAATCGGCAATTTTTTAACTTTGAAATTCTCTGCTTTTTACAAAAATACTGATACCCCCCATAATAGTTATTAATTTACACTCCCCACATGTTTACTTCATATTGGCATCATTTTGAAAATGAAACCTTATTGTTTTACGACGTAATAGGGCTTATAGTTTTATGCGCAATTTTTCACATTTACAGCAAAACCCACTTTTCAAAGGACCAAGTCACTTCTGAAGTCACTTTAAGGGGCTTACATAACAGAAACCACCCATAAATTACCCCATTTTGCAAACTACACCCCTCAAGCTGTTCAAAACTCATTTTTAAAAACTGTTAACCCTTTAGGTGTTCCACAGGAATTTTAGCATGAGCCAAGAACCAAATATGACGATATCGGTACCACCCGGAGTGACTAGATGTAGTATTTGTAACAAAATTTAATCCAAGTTATGTAAATACACACTGAACATGTCATGTGCATATATATATATATATATATATATATATATATATATATATATATATGTTACTCCATAATATCTTCAACATCGGACTCTGAATCTGACTGTTGTTCTACTGGCTCGTCTTCAGTACCCTTGTTCTGGCATGTCTGTAATCTGCACATGTCTGTGCACTTCAGGCCATTGCTGAGGCAAGTACACTGAGGAAGTTCACATGACCGCACACACTTGCAGGACAGTAGCTGTATAATAGCTTCTGGTGCTGGTGCCCCTTGCATCCACTTGACAACAAGCTTTCCGTCGTTATCTATCATCCAACCGCAGTCTGTTGGGTTTGCAACCCATGGCTGGCTCTGCAGACTTCTCCTCCAGATCGCAGCCTGGTAGTTTGCACGCAGTGCATGCATGAAAAGGCAGTCCTGGCAAGGAGGGAGTTGACTTGACTCTACCACTCCACGTCTGGCACAGAACAGCTGATAACGGAGCCTGTTTACCTCAGTTGTTTGGGTAGTTGGCAGGTACATGTGGCAGGTGATTTCCTGTAACTTCTCAAAAAGTTCGGTAGACACTTCCCATGAACGACCAACTTCCTGAAAGGCATCCTGGTATGTCTTGTTCATCTTCAACTGCTTGAGTGTCGTCATCTTCCCACGGCCAGCGAATGCACTGACGGTGTCACAGCCTGTAAATGCATGCATACCAATCAATGAATCACATACGCTGCCTCCCAATGTTCGGCTCAGAGTGGTGATATCCAGGAATCTTGTCCGGTTCTGTGTACCGCATTTCTGGAACAGGTGGGATGGGATTTTGTGGCACATGCCCAGACACAGGACCATGACATCAGTATCCTCCGAAGTGATGATGACCGACTTGTAACCAGATTCTGCTGCATGAAGAGCATGGAGAAGGAGGCGTGTGTCTGCTTCTTCTTGATTTGACTTAAGGTCAGCAGCCTCTTCCCACTGTTCTTTGGTGATCTTAAAGCAGAGCTGCTCACATGTGACATACAGCTCCTTCTCCTCAAGCTTCTCCCTGTGGTGTTTCGCCTTCCATTCTTCTACCAGAAACTTTATGAGACTTGCCTTGTTGGAGGAACTACTTAGAAGCTTTTTCCACTGCTGGATGTTGTGCCCATGTTGAATGTTCTTGAAATGGATCCCTGTGCCTTCATATCTGTTGACTCTTTCTGTATCTTTGATGGATGTCTCCTTGTAGACGTCAAAGACAATATCAATGCGCTTGCTCTTAGCACCCTCATGGATAGCGCGACTCATTGCTGTGCCTGCTAGCTGGCCAAATGTTGCATTGTTTCCCTTCAGTTTCTGAACCAGGCTCATCCCATCAATGATGGTTGCAGAGGGCTCGGGGATCACTTCTGCAGGACGAGCATTCCTCTCCAACTCCCTTGCGAGGGCAGCCTTGTTGGTCTTGCGGATAGACCCATCACCATTGGCAAGTGCCCATGGCAATGGACCCAGGGGATGAGTCAAGACATCACTCATTTGTAGCTTTCTGTTCTCAGCTACAAGTATCATCTGGCCAAATAGGTTTCTGTCAGCCTTCAAAATTACCTCCTTGCCAAGACCTTGTCTGCGTGTCTTCATTTGGATGTTAGAGAACGTTTTAAGTTTGTTCTTCGTCATCTTGTCATGAAACAATGTAGTTGGCTTATCGGTACCCAAATGCTCATCCTTGAATGTTTGATATGCATCCTCTCCTATACTGTATGCCCCTTGAAGGTCTTTGGCTACATCTGGTGGTGCTACAGTCGCTGTTGACAAACTGATAAGTTCACCATTATGCTCTTTGTTGAAGGGGTTCACCCAACCTGTCTCCAGCAGTTGAACGAAAGATTGGACATCGGCTTCATCTCTTCTAATCCTAGACACCTGTAGGTCTGAATGGCTGAAGTCAGTATATTGTTGGCCTACCAGGGCCCTCAGCTGCCTCAAGTACATACTGCGGTACTCTGATGTCAGGTAGAACCTGGAAACAGCTCCAACTTTGAGGCTGAAGCCTTTTGTGCCCCCTGGTGTCTGGGTGTCTTTGTTGATTGTCTCTTCAATGGTCTGGTCCACAGGAATTCGTCCAAAAGGATTCTTGCTACCGATCTGGACCGAAAAGCCACCTTGCATGAAGTATTCATGGACCTCTGGGTGTTCTATGGGCAGCCGAGACATTGTGGCATAGTAATAGGTTAGGTATCGGGCATAGTTGACCTTGTCATAGGCAAAACACCATGGTATCATCTGTCGGATTGCTCCTAGGTGAAGCATCCAGTTGCCTTCTCTTGAAGCTCGAACCAGGGCCAGCATGGTCTCGACCATGTCCAAGTATGACATCCAGAATGCTGAGAGTTGTTCATTTCTGAGGGTCTCAAGATAAACTTGAAAGAGCTTCAGGGTAAGTGTGCAAGATTCATTATCCAAGAGCTTTTCGAAGGATCCCTGCGACACACTGATGCGAAAGTTTGTGATGTTCTTCAGTGTTTCATCCAGATGGTGAAGGTCCCTTGCATGGTTTTCTTCTAGCCATGGAAGGAAGTTTTTCCATGCAAGCCTCATAAGTGCTTCATAGACCAGCTTGTGTAGTCTCACTGCTCTGTTGTACCTCCGGCCGTCCATCACTCCAGACACTGATCCTTCAGCGATTACACCGGATTCAACACACAGATCTCTAAGGCCTGCATCCTGAAATCTGTTCCCTATGATAGAGAGGAGATTACAGATTGTGTGGAAGACACCCATTCTAATTATAATGTTCTTGAACTTCTCCTGTTTCCAGATAACCTCGGCAGCTTTGGCATAGAGTGCTTGATCAAACACACACACAATTCTGTTAAGCTTCAGGGTCTGCATGATGGCATGTGTTTGCTCCAAGACTTCATTCACAGTGGACATGGCTGTTGCAGGAGCATTGATAGTGGGCAGGTAGCTTACAGTGTCCTGGGCCACTACAATGTCGCTGCGGATTTTTATGTTGAACCCAGTCCAACTGCTGGTGGTCTGATCCTCATGGTCTGACATTCTAGCCAGAAGCCAGATATGGTTTTTGGTTTTTGAATCCTGGACCTCCTTGGTAGTGTTAACATTCGAAGTCTCAATCCTGGGTGGCTCTCCCCGCTGCCCAACATTGTATATCGGTAGCATTAATTCTGTCAGAGTTATGCTTCTTTTCTTCGACTTGGTTACATCTGGCAGGACTTTCTTTGTCACAGAGCATGCAACATTGGACTGAACAGCAATGCCATTGACTCTATGAGATGTACCTGCTCCACTTAGTGTCTCCTCAAGTCTGTCAATGTTATCCCAGGCCAGGGTTGTGAACACACCTGGGTAGATACTTGCTGGCATTGGGATGTCATCCTTTGAACATTCCAACTTCTGGATACAAAGGGCTGTATCGATCTCCTCAGCCATTGAATATGACACACAGTGGCCAAGACGATTCAGAGTTCGAATCAGTTCTGTATTGCCGGTCAAAGACTTAACTGCAAAGGATAGCAGTACGTGCTTTGGTGGCTTTGTCTTTCCATTGGTAACAGCAAAAACCAAGTCACTGCCGAAGGATGTGGCAAGACGTTGAGCTCTTTCACAGGTAGTTTGGCACTCACAATCTCCTGTAAGCAGGGTTTGCAGGAATTGAGTGACTAATGCAGGAACGACATTCTGATCTGTATTGGGAGGCCATGGCTGACTCACATCTTGCTTCTTGATCTCATTCCTTAGCTGCATTGCTGCTTTGGTTACGATATCTCCAGAGTTAGCAGCTCTTGCTTCTTGCAGATCTTTTGTCATGCTGTGTACTTGCCGGACAAGGTCGTCCATTGATAGGCTACATGGATAGACTAGAAGCTTACCTTTCTCATCTGAGAGAAAGCGGAGTGATTCCCCAATCTCTGTTTCAAGTTTTCGTCGAACATGTTTCTTTGTCGATGGTTTCAGTTGGATGATACCACGGGATATCATTAATCTCTCAAGCCTAGATGTGAGGTTTATCATAGGCAGTACTTCTGGGTTTGGGAACAATTTAGTCCTTATATACAAGAAGAGTTCTTCAAGGGCCTCTTTCTCTGCCTCTTCGTAGCGTACTTCCTCGCTTTCGACCTGATTTTCAGCTGCACTAGACCTACAGGCCACTTGGGAATCATCTTTTGTGAATAGTTTGTAGCACGACTTGTGGTAGTGCCCCTCTGCAGCAACAAGGTCTCTGCTAAGTAAACCAAGTATTCTCTGTGTGCCTTTCCTTATCGCTGCTCTGCGGATCGTCTCATCTGCTCGTAGCTCAACACACTGGACAATTGGCTCCCTTGTTTGTTTTCCTTTTAGGTACTTGCTTGACTTCTCACAGAAGATACATACTTTGGCATACACCCTGCTATCACTGGGGGCACCCCTCGGTAGCTTCCTCATGGAGATTTTGCTTGCTGTTTCGACATTGACACCCTTGCCAAGGATAGAATCCAGTGACTTCTTCATTGTAAAGATACTACGACATTTACGGTGATATTGTATGTGTGGTATTTCTCCTTCTTCAAGGCCCTTAGCTGCTACCAGGACTGATTCATGCTGCCTGATCTCTGCAGCCCTAAGCAATGTTTTCCAGGAGTCCAAATCCTTAAGGGACGCCAGATCATCGCTGTCATCATTAGAGCAGTGTATGATACAGTCGATCCGTGATTTCTTCCTTGCTGGTACTTCCATCATGCCGTTAGATAGTCAGTAAACACCTGCAAACACAAAGAAAAACATTAAAATTTTATTTACCGTATTTCCTGGCGTATAAGACGACTTTTTAGCCATGAAAAACATGGCTCCAAGAGGGCGGTTGTCTTATACGCCGAATACAGCCGCCGGGGGGAAAGGCCGCCGCGCAGGGAAGGAGGAGGCAGGGGCCCACCTTCATGAGGCGCTCGTTCTTAGAGCTGGGAGCGCTGGTGCTAGGTGACTGTTCCCCCTCTCTCCACAAGTTCCTTACCAGCAGCAGCACACAGTACAGGACTACAGGACCTGTGGTGATGTCACGGCCATGTGATCAGTCACAAGCCTGGGAGGTGTCAGCCTCTACAGAGGGAGATAGGAGCTCTGCAGAGAAGACCGGAGAGTCCTGTTCAGCACAGAACGTGTATGTGTCAGTGTGTGTGCGTGTGTTGGGGCACCTCAGGGTGTCTTCAAATGTGACATAGCCCCCTAGATTTCTTCCAGTAAAATTTGCACTCCAAAAGTCATTTGGCGCTCCTTCCCTTCCGAGGCCTGCCGTTCCCCAATACTGCAGTGTACGACAACATATCGGGTGTTGTTGTGTTCGGGAGAGATTGGTGAACAAATAGTGGGGTGCATTTTTTGCTGGTACACCTCTTAAAAATAAAAAAATGAGCCTAAAATGACACCTTCATGTAAAAAATGCACTTTTTCCATTTTCTCAACCAAGTGTTTCCAACTACTGTGAAACACTGGTTGGGTCAAAGTGGTCACTATACCCCCTAAAAGATTCCTTGGGGGTGTAGTTTCCAAAATAGGGTCACTTTTTGGGGTTTCCACTGTGGGGGTACCTCAGGCAGCCTTCAAATGTGACATGGCCCCCTAGATTTCTTCCAGTGAATCCGCCACCCAAAAACCACATAGCGCTCCTTCCGTGTTGAGCTGTGCTGTGTGCCCATACTTTAGTTTACGAGTACATGTGGGGTGTTTCTATAAACTGCAGAATTAGGGTAACCAAGTTTGGGTTTGCCGTTAACCCTTGCTAGGTTGCAGGTAAAATTGGATTACAATGTAATATCTGGAAAAAAAATGAAATTTTGAAATTTCGCCTTCATTCTGCTAAAATTCCTGTGGAACACCTAAAGGGTTAACAGTTTTTAAAAATGAGTTTTGAACAGCTTGAGGGGTGTAGTTTGCAAAATGGGGTAATTTATGGGTGGTTTCTGTTATGTAAGCCCCTTAAAGTGACTTCAGAAGTGACTTGGTCCTTTGAAAAGTGGGTTTTGCTGTAAATGTGAAAAATTGCGCATAAAACTATAAGCCCTATTACGTCGTAAAACAATAAGGTTTCATTTTCAAAATGATGCCAATATGAAGTAAACATGTGGGGAGTGTAAATTAATAACTATTATGGGGGGTATCAGTATTTTTGTAAAAAGCAGAGAATTTCAAAGTTAAAAAATTGCCGATTTTTCCAAAATTTCCGAATATTTAGCATTTTTTTATATAGAAAGGTAAAATATATTGACTCCCATTTAGCACTGACGTGAAGTACAATATGTCACGAGAAAACAATCTCAGAATGGCTTGGATAGGTGAAAGCGTTCCAAAGTTATTAGCCCATGAAGTGGCACAGGTCAGATTGGCTTAGGCACTTGGGTACAAATAGGCCTAGGGCTGAAGGGGTTAATAAGCTACGTATATGTAAGGGCTATCATATCAAAAAATAAACTACAGACATGCATCTACCTAAAAATACCAAAGAAAATTAGTCACTCCGGGTGGTACCGATATCTGGCCCGGCTCATGGACTAAATAGACCTATTCTAATTCAAGATGATTTTTTTATCCATTCATTGTACTTGAAAGTTGTTACACCCTGCTGACCTTCTGTGGTTTCAAGTAAGACTGTCTGAATGATACGTAATTAAACCAGGCATCATTATCAGCGCTCATGCTATAAGAACCCCCTTTTTTAAATTAGAGACAATGCAATCAATTCTCCAGGTAAAGCTGTAAGGTTTAAAATAAGAGGAGTCATTTTTAACGAAGAGAAACTGGAAAAGATTAATACATTAATTGAGATAAAGTATATTTCAGGCATGTTAAACAACTCATACTATTTTTTTGTCTTGAGAAGATTAAAATGTTATGTTTTGTAAAATGCCAAAATTTGGAACTAACTAAATAAATAACCTACACCTAAAAATTATCCAAATGTCCAAAAATTATTCCAGTAAGTTTAAATATATTCTAGCAATTGACGTTAACTACTATAATGCTGGGGTCCTGGGTTCAAATCAACAACATATGCAAGGAGTTTATATGTTCTCCCTGTGTTTGCGTGGGTTTCCTCCAGGTTCTCTGGTTTCCTCCCACATTCCAAAGACATACTGATATGGAATTTAAATTGTGAGCCCCAATGGGGACAGCGATGATAACAAATATAAAGCGCTGTGGAATTAATGGCACTATATGAGTGAGTAAAATAAATAAACAAAAATAAAGTAATTGCTAAAAGTCATATTAGAGAGCATCATGCACACAGGTACAGCCTTTATGTACAGAGAATGAAACCTGTATTCGATGATTCCATACTTTGTCTTCAAATGGAAAACGTATGGCCAAAAAGAAACAAAAAGATTATCGAACATTGCATTCTCTTTTGAAAACTACTGCCACCCTATTCATATCATCCATGTATTCCATGGCAAACTAAATATCTTTTCAATCAATAAACGTATAGAAAAAAAAAAAGAAAAGTACTATCTATAATTCTGTCATCTTAAAATAGTTACTAAAATTACCATAATTCTAGCACAAACTTTAGAAAAATAGATTAAAGGGCCACTGTCACAAAAACAAACAGTACATACTTACATTCCGGTGTCTGTCCTCCGGCGTCTCAGCTTCTCTGCACCGTGAGCGCCGGCCAGCCAGAAAGCGAGCACAGCGGTGACGTCTGACGTCACCGCTGTGCTTTCCGGCCGCTGTGCTTACACAGTGCAGAGAAGCTGAGATGCCGGAGGACAGACACCGGAATGTGAGTATGTACTGTTTGTTTTTTTTACGTTTACGCTGGTAACCAGGGTAAACATCGGGTTACTAAGCGCGGCCCTGCTCTTAGTAACCCGATGTTTACCCTGGTTACCCGGGGACTTCGGCATCGCTCCAGCGCCGTGATTGCAACGTGTGACCGCAGTCTACGACGCTGGAGCGATAATCATACGACCGCTGCGACGTCACGGATCATGCCGTCGTAGCGATCAAAATGGCACTGTGTGACGGTACCCAATTACTCAATTTGCAAGTTGTAGAACAGTGTCTATTATTTAAACAAATAAAAAAACAAAATCATTAGTAGTATCATTAGTATCATTAGTAGCACGTGGATGAAAATCTGAAGGAAATGAGAAAAAACACTCCTGAGTTTTTTGGATTAAGCACGGATGATTTTTCATTCACGTGTCTACTTAACACATTCTTGGGACCTAAAATTCTTTCTCAAATGGCTTTTTAAACTCTCTTTTTGTTTAAATAATGAACTTATCTTTATTTTTCATGTTTGTGCCTGATGAAGACAGTAGGGCTCTGGAGTAGTATTAGTAATTGCAACTATCAGTAAAAGGAAATGACTGGCAAAGTAGTGAAGTGTAAAAATCAATAAATTGCAAGTCCCATGGAAAGGAAACTTAACGGTACAAATTCTAGCAAATCTGCTGTTACTTTCACTAATACATTAAATTAGTACATTGAATGGAATACTCCTATAATCCCTGGTTATATTAATTATTATAATTATAATTATAGTTCAATGCATCTGTGCCAAATATTATTTGCTAATTATGTCGAGCGCCCGCCAGGGCCATGGGGATACTCGGTACCTGGCTGGTTCTTAAAGGGATGTGTCACGGCAACAGTGACGCGGTCCGTGGCCCTGGGCATCCAATAAAAGAGTGATGATGAAAAGGGGAATTAAGTTTATGGGAAATGGGGATTAGTTTGTGATGCCACCTGTGGTATTCAGCAAATAGATGTTAGCCGACGCTGCTTGAAGAGACCGCTGGTGCTGATGGTGATGCAGCAGTGTTGTTACAGCTCTCCACAGGTAGAGCTACACCCCAGGGCAGTGAAGGTGTTAAAGGTGATGATGGTGGTTGTAGTGCAGGGCAGCTGATGCAGTAATAATTCAGAAGACACAGCAGGGTGCACTTTCCACATGTTAATTCACAGTTCTTAGTTGTAGTCCCCAGCCAGGGCACTGTGTCTTCCGGATCTGTTGTCCAGCCAGCTCTCAAGTTTATTGGGTGAACCTTCCAGAAGCCCCTTTCTATGTTCCTTTCCATCTCGCTGCGCTGGCTCTCACCCTTCTGCCCTGCTCCTTCACACAGTGTCCCCATTCAGCAGTCTCAGATCTTGTCGGGCGACATTCTCTGTTGGTCCCCTGGATCCTATGTGGCTTCCTTTTCAGTGAATGTGTTGGATCTGGCTGCAGCACATGCAGAGTCTTGTAGTCCTCCACTAGTCTTGGGGGCTAGTTACCCACTGTGACCTGGTCCCTCCACCTGGTGATGGTCAGCGTGGATTTGGGCCCCACGGGTGGTTTGCGCACTACCCGTGCCCCTAGGACCCTTCTTTCGGTAGTTTCATCTTTCTCTAGCACCCTGACAGGGACTCCTTTCTTCACGTCTCACTTTGTCTCTTTCTCCACACTGACTGACTACTTTCCCTCCCAATAGCTCCTTCCCTAACTACTGGCTCCACCCACACCCTCTACCTAGTCACCCTATCTAGACTGGGATGAGGCCACCCTCCCTTAAGGTACACCCAGATGCCCTAACTGGAGTGTTGTGGTGTTGGATGCTGGTGTGGAGTCCTGGTTAATGCCCCCTCCTTACTCTGGATGAGGTGCAGTACCTCTGTTGCGACCAGACCTAAGGGCGCCACACAAATACCTTTCTTATACTTACTACAATCCAACCAGAAAATGTTTTTTCTGTACTCTTCCTAACATAAATGAAGAACTTTTCTGTCATGCAGTTAACTGATGAAGGAGCTGGTATGGCTCTGAAAAGCGTCATGTTAATACAAGTGAAATAAAGGATGATTTCCCAATGCAGTAGGCCAATCTGTTTTCTTCTGATATTCTCTAGATCAACCCTATACTCCGGCAATCCATACACTTTCTATCCTCTATAGTTTTTGTGCACTAAGAACAATATCATGATGCCCTTTTTTTGGTTTGTTTGGTTTTTTTTTTTTTTAAGAAATAATGTTGAAGATGTAGTCCGATCTGGGTTGTCTCATTCAATGATTGACCAACTTCACTGAATGATCAAGTAAACAGAAATTCCTTGTCATCACCAAGTAGGACCACCCACTAGACTCTTAAAGGGAACCTGTTAGCAGGTCGGCACTGTAATAAAAAGTAAGTAAAAAGTACTAAAGTTCTTCGAGTTACTCCATATCACTTTTGTTCAACCAAATTGTCAAATTGTCATATAAGCAAATGCCTCTTTATTATAAGAAAAGCTGCACCTTTATCATCTACTGTATGTGAATTTGAAAGTCTGATAAAAAGTCACTAATTAGAATACATACTTAAAAGGGCAGCACACAGGTCGCTATAAATTATTTCTAATGGTAGAATCTTTTAGAATTAACAAGGCACTTCAAAGATTCAGATGTGAAAATTATTTTGTAGATTTAAAACATAGGAATTATATGGAAATATACATCTTTTAATAGAAATAAATAAAAATTAATTAATATGGACAAAATTTTAATAGAATTGATAAGACTAAGGTAAGTTTAAATTAGGGTACTGTCACACAGTGGCACTTTTGTCGCTACGACGGTACGATCCGTGACGTTCCAGCGATATCCATACGATATCGCTGTGTCTGACACGCAGCAGCGATCAGGGACCCTGCTGAGAATCGTACGTCGTAGCAGATCGTTTGGAACTTTCTTTCGTCGCTGGATCTCCTGCTGTCATCGTTGGATCGGTGTGTGTGACACCGATCCAACGATGCGTTAGCTTGTAACCAGGGTAAACATCGGGTTACTAAGCGCAGGGCCGCGCTTAGCAACCCAATGTTTACCCTGGTTACCATCGTAAAAGTAAAAAAAAAAAAAACGTACATACTCACATTCCGGTGTCCGTCAGGTCCCTTGCAGTCTGCTTCCCGCTCTGACTGACTGTCGGCCGGAATGTAAGAGCAGAGCACAGCGGTGACGTCACAGCTGTGATCTGCTTTCACTTTACGGCGGCACTCAGAGCGGGAAGCAGACTGCAAGAGACCTGACGGACACCGGAATGTGAGTATGTACGTTTTTTTTTTTTTTACTTTTACGATGGTAACCAGGGTAAACATCGGGTTACTAAGCGCGGCCCTGCACTTAGTAACCCGATGTTTACCCTGGTTACCCAGGGCCTTCAGCATCGTTGGTCGCTGGAGAGCGGTCTGTGTGACAGCTCCCCAGCGACCACACAACGACTTTCCAACGATCACGGCCAGGTCGTATCGCTGGTCGTGATCGTTGGAAAGTTGCAGAGTGTGACAGTACCCTAAGGGTACTGTCACACAGTGCAATTTTGATCGCTACGACGGCACGATCCGTGACGTCGCAGCGTTGTATGATTATCGCTCCAGCGTCGTAGACCGCGGTCACACGTTGCAATCACGGCGCTGGAGCGATGCCGAAGTCCCCGGGTAACCAGGGTAAACATCGGGTTACTAAGCGCAGGGCCGCGCTTAGTAACCCGATGTTTACCCTGGTTACCAGCGTAAATGTAAAAAAACCAAACAGTACATACTTACATTCCGGTGTCTGTCCCCCGGCGTTCTGCTTCTCTCCACTGTGTAAGCACCATAGCCGGAAAGCACAGCGGTGACGTCACCGCGTCACCGCTGTGCTCGCTTTCCGGCCGGCAGGCACTCACAGTGCAGAGAAGCTGAGACGCCGGAGGACAGACACCGGAATGTGAGTATGTACTGTTTGTTTTTTTTACGTTTACGCTGGTAACCAGGGTAAACATCGGGTTACTAAGCACGGCCCTGCGCTTAGTTACCCGATGTTTACCCTGGTTACAAGCGAACACATCGCTGGATCGGTGTCACACACAACGATCCAGCGATGTCAGCGGGTGATCAAGCGACGAAAGAAAGTTCCAAACGATCTGCTACGACGTACGATTCTCAGCAGGGTCCCTGATCGCTGCTGCGTGTCAGACACTGCGATATCGTAACGATATCGCTAGAACGTCACGAATCGTACCGTCGTAGCGATCAAAATTGCACTGTGTGACAGTACCCTTAGACTTATTTCATCTTACAGCTAGAAGGTTGTGATGATCCTATAATAGCTAGATATGTTGGAATTAATTGTAAAACACTTGTCAGCAATAGAAAGGGATACAGGAGTGTGCAAGAAAGAAAACATTTGCCATGTCAATAGCCAAATTGTGCAATCAATTTATTTAGCCATATAAAAAGGACTAGTGATAAGATGACAAAAGAGGATGAACTGTGAAAAAAAAGGTTTGTGCATAATGTCAATGAACCAGACTGCAAGGAGCCATAAAACAACATCAGAGAACAACAAAAAGGTAGGTAAGAGGGCGAGGCTTATAAAACTGGCCTCAGGGGATAGGGAGAGGCTTCTGCTGCAGTCAGTTGTCTTACAGTCAGATGCAGGATAGGGAGGAAGAGTGACCTGGTTAATTTCTTGGTAGACTCACTGAATGCAGGTGTTACATGTCTCTGGTGATTGGTTATCTGTAGAGGTCAGGATACAGAGATAGTAAAGAGGCAGTATGGAAGCAGTTGGTGATTGTTAAGGTGAGTATTAGTTTGAAAAAATATCAAGGGACTGAACAACTTCTGTAAGACAGGCCTTTAAATTTAAATCTGAAATAATGAGCAAAATAAATAATTATATTAGCAGAGAAGAGTGGATCTTTTGAAATTCTAATTTGCCAAGTTTTTCCCAAAAGTTAGATTTTCAGAGAAAAAGTCACGCGAGTCTCAATACTAGAACATTTTTAATGGCTCAGAAAATTCATGTGGGAAAGAGATGAGAGAGAAGAGAAAAGGAAAGAAAGGAAAGAGAAGAGAGAGGAAAGAGAAAGATTATAAGAGACTGTGCTTCATCCCGTTGATCTGCGATGGCCGAGGTACTGACCACTGCACGAGGCATGATAATCCGGTAGATGTCATAGCTGCAGGGCAAAATTGCTTAAGCCACCTCTCTGATGCTTCAGCAGTGTGGGAAATATATAATGGCAAGTATTTATTATTTTTTGTTAATCGTATCTCAAAGTGTTTGAATTTGCATGAAGCCGCGAATGTCAGGAAATTCTACTCAATTTTGATCCTCTGTGGATCAGTGCACTCATCTCCACATATTATTGATGGGTGAAGTTCTTTACTGGATGTATAATACGAATACCCAATTAAATGTTTGTATTTTGGTTTCTGATATAAACTAAAGTCACAATGTTGAAGTGAACGGACCCTTATTTTTTTTAAAGCTGTTCTTCTGGTTAATGTTTTTAGAAATGACTGTGATTTTACTATATTACTATCTGTACAGAATTCTAGTAATTATAGAATAACAAGATAACATCATAAACAAGATAATTACATTTATAACTTTTTATAGCAACACTTCAGTGGCAAGGAGAATGGCACACGCATCTAAATGCCGAATGATGGATCTAATTAATAGTGAAAAGCTACATCTTAGACTGGAGATGGGCAAAATTGTTTTGAAGGCAGAAAACTGAAAACAGTAATGTGAAAATGTAGCTAAGCATTTTGGAAAATAGGACAGTCACAGACCAAAATGTGCATGAAACACAGGCATAACAAGAGATAAGTCATGTGAATATTGAACGCAACATAAAATCATCATGACAAACAGCCAGGTAAACAGCAGATGCCACAATAAAATTTGCCCCGTATTTCACATGTAAAGCGCCATGGAATAAATGGCGCTATAAAAATGAATAATAATAATAATAATAATAAAATAACAGTGTTTTACAGGGGTAAACTTCAGCAGCACAAATGACTTTACTGAGCTGATGTGTATCAGCACAGGAGTAATTAGCATGCTCATAGACGAGACAGTTTACTTTTTTATATATTTCCTTAGACTGGACACTGTAGCAAATCCCAGATATTTGAAATATATAGAGTTTTTCGAGTTCTGAATGTAAACAAAAAATAATTCTATCCGGTGGCAATGAAAAAACATTTTGAATAGGATTTGAAAGTTTGTAAAAATGTTGCTTCATCATCAGTTTTTCTTACATTAGATTGGAATAACCTCTTTCACACTGAGCGTCTGTTACTCTGGAGTGAATGACCAGCCCATTTATTTCAATGTGAAAAGTGCAATACTTCTTTTCACCAGTAGGAGTGCTTAGCCAATAAACTATATAGGATTATAAAAAATTCCCATTTTTGCGCTTTCGTTTTGTTCCTTCTTTTCTTCAAAAAGCCATTTTTTTTCTTTCTATCAGCATAGCTGTATGCCCTCTTGTTGTTTTTTGCAGGACCAGTTGTAGTTTTGATTGACACCGTTCATAATACCATATAATGTACTTAAAAATGTGAAAAAGAAGAGAAGTGGTGTGAAATTGGTGAAAAAGCAAAAGTACAATGTTTTTCTGGATTTTGTTTTCATTACATTAATTCCACAGCATTACTGGTGTAGATGATGTGGGGTGACAATGGGCAGAAAGCTTAATTTAATTAGTGCTGTCAGTGATTGTGTATGTCATTTAGAGGTTTAAACTGCAGTAATCGGACCTAAAGCTGTTTACTGCAGATGCCGGTTATGTAGCTCAGCCGACGTGGTGTCTGCCTGGTATGATGCAGGCTCCACTCCTGAGCCAGTTTTATATATAGCCTATAATGAAAATGCATGTTATAGGACAATAAGGGGTTAAACACTTGTGGGCAGTCCAACAGAAAACAATCCCTTTAATAAACACATTTGAAATCTAGATACAAGTAGTAATAGGATGAGAGGGCAGCCACCAAGGGCACCATTGGGGATGGAAAGAAATAGAAGAAAAAAACATAAAAATGATCAATGTAAGTCAAAATTAATATCCCATGGAGGTCTGAATTTGGAATGATACTCAAAATCAAAGTGGAAAATGAAGTTACAAGAGGATCCAACTTCAGTAGAAATGCCTCAAGACAAGGAAATGATGCTCAGTAGTGTGGCCACCAAGTGCCTGTATGACCTCCCTACAATGCCTGGGCATGCTCCTGATGAGGCGGCGGATGGTCTCCTGAGGGATCTCCTCCCAGAACTGGACTAAAGCATCCGCCAACTCCTGGACAGTCTGTGGTGTAGTTTTGCTGCCATTTTTACCCACTTCTTGTGTGAAAATGTAAAATCTTTGGCTAAAACAAAATTTTGGTGATAGAAAATGTAGTTATTTTGGCCTCACTGCCCAATGGTATAAAATTCTGTGACACACCTATGGTGTCAATATGATCACTGCACCCCTAGATGAATTAATTGAGAGGTGTAGTTCATAAAATGGGGTCCTTTATGGGGGGTTCTGCTGTTTTGGTACCTCATGGGCTCTCCCAGTGGGTCATGGCACCTGCAAACCATAACAGTAAAATCTAGGGCTTCTTCCCTTCTGAGCTCTGCCATGGGCCCAAACAGTGGTTTACCCCAACATATGGGTATCAGCATACTCAGGACAAATTGCACAATAACTCTTGGGGTCCAAGTTCTTCTGTTACCCTTGGGAAAATAAAAAATTGGGTGCGAAAAAAACATTTTTGTGAAAAAAATATGATTTTTTTCATTTTTACTGCTCTACGTTATAAACTTCTGTGAGGAAAAGTGCTCACCACACATCTAGATAAGTTCCTTAGGGGGTCTAGTTTCCAAAATAGTGTCATTTGTGGGGGGTTTCCAATGTTGAGGCACATCAGGGGCTCTCCAAACAC
Source organism: Ranitomeya variabilis (assembly GCF_051348905.1). Lineage (NCBI taxonomy): Eukaryota > Metazoa > Chordata > Amphibia > Anura > Dendrobatidae > Ranitomeya > Ranitomeya variabilis. The sequence continues at coordinate 75,647,656 of NC_135233.1, forward strand.
AACATGGATTTCGATCTTAATTCCAGCCAGCTTTGTGTTGAAAAAGTAAAACAGCGCTCCTTCCCTTCCGAGCTCTGCTATGCGCCCAAACAGTGTTTTACTCCCACATATGGTATATCAGCATACTCAGGACAAATTGCACAACAACTGTTGAGGTCCAATTTCTCCTGTTACCCTTGGCAAAATAAAAAATTGGGTGCAAAAATATCATTTTTTGCAAAAAATATGATTTTCTATTTTTACGGCTCTACGTTATAAACTTCTGTGAATAACTTGGGGGTTCAAAGTGCTCACCACACATCCTTGGGGGTCTAGTTTCTAAAATGGTGTCACTTGTGGGGAGTTTCCACTGTTTAGGCATATCAGGGGCTCTCCAAACGCAACATGGCGTCCGATCTCAATTCCAGCCATTGAAAAGTTAAACGGCGCTCCTTCCCTTCCGAGCTCTTTCATATGCTTAAACAGTGGTTTACCCCCACATATGGGGTATCAGCATACTCAGGACAAATTGCACAATAACTTTTGGGGTTTAATTTCTCCTGTTACCCTTAAGAAAATAAAAAATTTGGGGCAAAAAAAATCACTTTTGTGAAAAAACTATGATTTTTTTATTTTCACGGCTCTATGTTACAAACTTCTGTGAAGCACGTGGGGGTTCAAAGTGCTCACCAGACATCTAGTTAAGTTCCTTGTGGGGTTTAGTTTCTAAAGTGGTGTCACTTGTAGGGGGTTTCTACTGTTTAGGCACATCAGGGGCTCTACAAACATGACATGGCGTCCGATCTCAATTCCATCCAATTTTGCTTTGAAAAGTCAAATGGCGCTCCTTCCCTTCAGAGTTCTGCTATGCGCCCAAACAGCAGTTTACCTGCACATATTGGGTATCAGTGTACTCAAAACAAATTGCACAACAACCTTTGTGGTCCAATTTCTTCTGTTACCCTTGGTAAAATAAAAAAAATGTTGGCCTGAATTAAATTTTTTGCGAATAAAGTTAAATGTTCATTAATTTTAAACATTCCAAAAATTCCTGTGAAGCACCTGAAGGGTTAATAAAATTTCTGAATGTGGTTTTCATCACCTTGAGGGGTGCAGTTTTTAGAATGGTGTCACTTTTGGGTATTTTCTATCATACAGACCCCTCAAAGTGGCTTCAAATATGATGTGGTCCCTAAAAATAAAATGGTGTTGTAAAAATGAGAAATCGCTGGTTAACTTTTAACCCTTGTAACTTCCTAACAAAAAAAAATTTGGTTCCAAAATTGTGCTGATGTAAATTAGACATGTGGGAATTTGGGAAATGTTATTTATTAACTATTTTGTGTGACATATTTCTCTGTTTTAAGGGCATAAAAACTCTAAGTTTGAAAATTGCAAAATTTTCAACAAATTTCCGTTTTTTCAAAAATAAACTTAAGTCATATCAAATAAATTTTACCACTAACGTGAATTACAATATGTCACAAAAAAATCTCAGAATCACCAAGATCCGTTGAAGCGTTCCAGAGTTATTACTGCATAAAGGGACAGTGATCAGAATTGTAAAAATTGGCCCGGTCATTTACATGCAAACCACCCTCGGGTGTAAAGGGACTAAGCAAATCAGATCTGTTCGAGAAATCAGTTCTAGGCCTTGTTCCCATAGAACTATAGAACTATAGAAATTTGCTTTGATTATTAAATTTTTGCTGCATTTTCTCCTTGTTTCAATGTGTTTTTGGTGCAAATTTAAGGGACTGTTTTGTTAATGCATTATTACTTGGGTTTCTGGGATTCAGTATTACAAATAAGATTGCGTTTCTTAAATGATTTTTTTTTCAGGCTTACAGAGGAAAAAAAAAACAGGCCAAAATTGCACCATTCAATAGCGTGCATGAGTTTTCCTTAAATCACAACCACTTTCATTTAACTGTTAAAGGCAGCAAATTTTCTGCACAAAAAAATGCAACTGAAAAATACACAGAATTGAAAAATAGACTTGATTGACACCGATTCCCAATTTTTAGTGGCACATAAAAAAATCTAAATTATGGTCATTGTTTAAAGCCTATTGAAAGTGTTAGTTTAATTGAATACTTATGTGTAAAAGTGGATCACTTCCGCTTTGTTTTTGGAAGAGGAGGCCTGATATGCAGTGATGGGAAATTGATCTTGACAGTTTATTATGACATCCAGTAAACATCCAATGTCACATAAGCATCCAGATATAATCTAACATAAATAACTTAGGTAGGTTTTATGTATGTTTCTAGTTTTCTCCTACAACAATTTCCGCAGTAAAATGATACGTGGATCCACCTTAAGCTTTTTGACTTGTTCGTAAAGGCAAATATATATTAGAAAAAAGAAGGGTAAACAGCGCAGCAGACTTCCAGAAAAAAAAGTGATGTTTATTGCCCAATCCTTTCTCAAGCCATTGTATCCGAAACATCGCCACGCCATTTGGGCAATAAACATCACTTTTTTTTTCTGGAAGTCTGCTGTGCTGTTTCCCCTTTTTTTTCTACTATTGCAAGGAGCCTTCTGAGATCACTGGCTGGGGATGCGTGCACTTTATTAAGGTACTGTGTTTGGTGCCGTTCCAATTTATATATATATATATATATATATATATATATATATATATATATATATATATATATATATATATATATATATATATATATACACACACATATGCACACACATGGTATGATTCTCATCCATTCAGAGCATCCTTTCACTGCACGTTGTAGGTTCACAGCAATACAGTGGGGCAAAAAAGTATTTAGTCAGTCAGCAATAGTGCAAGTTCCACCACTTAAAAAGATGAGAGGCGTCTGTAATTTACATCATAGGTAGACCTCAACTATGGGAGACAAACTGAGAAAAAAAAATCCAGAAAATCACATTGTCTGGTTTTTTTATCATTTTATTTGCATATTATGGTGGAAAATAAGTATTTGGTCAGAAACAAAATCAAGATTTCTGGCTCTCACAGACCTGTAACTTCTTCTTTAAGAGTCTCCTCTTTCCTCCACTCATTACCTGTAGTAATGGCACCTGTTTTAACTTGTTATCAGTATAAAAAGACACCTGTGCACACCCTCAAACAGTCTGACTCCAAACTCCACTATGGTGAAGACCAAAGAGCTGTCAAAGGACACCAGAAACAAAATTGTAGCCCTGCACCAGGCTGGGAAGACTGAATCTGCAATAGCCAACCAGCTTGGAGTGAAGAAATCAACAGTGGGAGCAATAATTAGAAAATGGAAGACATTCAAGACCACTGATAATCTCCCTCGATCTGGGGCTCCACGCAAAATCCCACCCCGTGGGGTCAGAATGATCACAAGAACGGTAAGCAAAAATCCCAGAACCACGCGGGGGGACCTAGTGAATGAACTGCAGAGAGCTGGGACCAATGTAACAAGGCCTACCATAAGTAACACACTACGCCACAATGGACTCAGTTCCTGCAGTGCCAGACGTGTCCCACTGCTTAAGCCAGTACATGTCCGGGCCCGTCTGAAGTTTGCTAGAGAGCATTTGGATGATCCAGAGGAGTTTTGGTAGAATGTCCTATGGTCTGATGAAACCAAACTGGAACTGTTTGGTAGAAACACAACTTGTCGTGTTTGGAGGAAAAAGAATACTGAGTTGCATCCATCAAACACCATACCTACTGTAAAGCATGGTGGTGGAAACATCATGCTTTGGGGCTGTTTCTCTGCAAAAGGGCCAGGACGACTGATCCGGGTACATGAAAGAATGAATGGGGCCATGTATCGTGAGATTTTGAGTGCAAACCTCCTTCCATCAGCAAGGGCATTGAAGATGAAACGTGGCTGGGTCTTTCAACATGACAATGATCCAAAGCACACCGCCAGGGCAACGAAGGAGTGGCTTCGTAAGAAGCATTTCAAGGTCCTGGAGTGGCCTAGCCAGTCTCCAGATCTCATCCCTATAGAAAACCTTTGGAGGGAGTTGAAAGTCCGTGTTGCCAAGCGAAAAGCCAAAAACATCACTGCTCTAGAGGAGATCTGCATGGAGGAATGGGCCAACATACCAACAACAGTGTGTGGCAACCTTGTGAAGAATTACAAAAAACGTTTGACCTCTGTCATTGCCAACAAAGGATATATTACAAAGTATTGAGATGAAATTTTGTTTCTGACTAGTGTTGAGCGATACCGTCCGATACTTGAAAGTATCGGTATCGGAAAGTATCGGCCGATACCGGCAAAGTATTGGATCTAATCCGATACCCGATACCAATACAAGTCAATGGGACTCATGTATCGGACGGTATTCCTGATGGTTCCCATGGTCTGAAGGAGAGGAAACTCTCCTTCAGGCCCTGGGAACCATATTAATGTGTAAAATAAAGAATTAAAATAAAAAATATTGCTATACTCACCTCTCCGACGCAGCCTGGACTTCAGCGAGGGAACCGGCAGCGTTGTTTGCTTAAAATTCGCGCTTTAACTTCCTTACTTGAAGTCCCGGCTTGTGATTGGTCGCGCGCCGCCCATGTGACCGCGACGCGACCAATCACAGCAAGCCGTGACGTAATTTTAGGTCCTTCAGGATTTTAAAATTACGTTCCGGCGTTGTGATTGACCAATCACAACGCCGGAACGTAATTTTAAAATCCTGAAGGACCTAAAATTACGTCTCGGCTTGCTGTGATTGGTCGCGTCGCGGTCACATGGGCAGCGCGCGACCAATCACAAGCCGGGACTTCAAGTAAGGAAGTTAAAGCGCGAATTTTAAGCAAACAACGCTGCCGGTTCCCTCGGTAAGGTGCAGGCTGCGTCGGAGAGGTGAGTATAGCAATATTTTTTATTTTAATTCTTTATTTTACACATTAATGTTGTTTCGATACCGATACCCGATACCACAAAAGTATCGGATCTCGGTATCGGAATTCCGATACAGCAAATATCGGCCGATACCCGATACTTGCGGTATCGGAATGCTCAACACTATTTCTGACCAAATACTTATTTTCCACCATAATATGCAAATAAAATGATAAAAAAAACAGACAATGTGATTTTCTGGATTTTTTTTTCTCAGTTTGTCTCCCATAGTTGAGGTCTACCTATGATGTAAATTACAGACGCCTCTCATCTTTTTAAGTGGTGGAACTTGCACTATTGCTGACTGACTAAATACTTTTTTGCCCCACTGCAGCTTCCAAATGCAAATGCTATGCCAGGCATTAGCTCCAGATCTTTTACCTGCAAAAGGATCGCCCATTGGAAATATTGCACACATTCTCTCCATGCATGTGTCATGCCTGTCACACAGCCACATGCAGCTGCGGAGCCGAACAGCTGATTAGGCGGAGCGATCCAAGAAGCCGGGTTCCCTCTGCAGCTTATTCCGTAAGCACTATAGCTTGCCGAATAAGCCCTGACCCAATCAAATTCGCTCATCTCTAGTTAAAATCTAGGTCCTCCAGAAGTTTCCTTGATACTCTGATAGCCAGTCCAACATTGCCCTTCAAAACATCTTGTCACGGGGTTACAGCGACAGAGAGGAGCCAGAATACCACATCATCTGATTGCTCCTACTCTGAAAAGAAGCACTTTACCTTTTTAAACAGCGTAAATTTATTTTGGCATTACAGGGGTTAATAGGCCATGTTGAGAGATCTGGGAGCTAGAGCTCTTAGCTGAGCACCGTTAGCCACTCCTATCACCTATATAATCTGGGTCCTGACTGATACATATAGTCAGAGCAAGCTTTTGCTGTATGGCTTGGAAGATAAAATCTGGTGGTTATATGAGGAGGTTGGTGGATTTATCTGTGACTGTTGCTTTGTTTAGTAAGTGTGATAATTCCCTTTCTTTCTCCTATTTTTTTGTTTTTCTCCATCCTCCACTCCCCGATACATTACTCTGTTATATGTGAGTGAATATTTGTAAGCCTGGTATTTTCTGTTTCCCCTATTCGTTTTACCTTATTTGTCTGGTTGGTGTAATGCGGTGCACAGTTACTCCCCTTTCCCTGGGTGGGGGAAGGGTACAGAAGGAGGGTGGGTTCAGGAGATAAGGCAAGGTACGAGGCCCCAGCATCTTCACCTTCAGAAGTAAACTGGGGAAGAGGGCAAGCCCCTAGTGTTAGGGACAGGTAAGGAACCCCTGGTCCTGGGTCATTCGACAGAGTTGTGACACATCTGTTTTACTCTTCTGTGCTTTCTTTTTTAGCTTATGAATTCCTTATCACACCACATACAGAACATTTTATGCGCATTTTCAACTTTGCGTTTCTCACTTTTTCTTCTTCTTGCCTTAGGGTACCGTCACACAGTGCAATTTTGATAGCTACGACGGTACGATTCGTGACGTTCTAGCGATATCGTTACGATATCGCAGTGTCTGACACGCAGCAGCGATCAGGGATCCTGCTGAGAATCGTACGTCGTAGCAGATCGTTTGGAACTTTCTTTCGTCGCTTGATCACCCGCTGACATCGCTGGATCGTTGTGTGTGACAGCGATCCAGCGATGCGTTCGCTGGTAACCAGGGTAAACATCGGGTAACTAAGCGCAGGGCCGCGCTTAGTAACCCGATGTTTACCGTGGATACCAGCGTAAAAGTAAAAAAAAAAAAAAAACGTACATGCTCACCATCTGATGTCCGTCCGGTCCCTTGCCGTCCGCTTCCCGCTCTGACTGTCTGCCGGCCGGAAAGTGAGAGCAGATCACAGCGGTGACGTCACCGCTGCACTCTGCTCTCACTGTACGGCCGGATCTGTCAGAGCAGGAAGCGGACGGCAAGGGACCGGACGGACATCAGATGGTGAGCATGTACGGTTTGTTTTTTTTTTACTTTTACGCTGGTAACCACGATAAACATCGGGTTACTAAGCGCGGCCCTGCGCTTAGTAACCCGATGTTTACCCTGGTTACCCGGGGACTTCGGCATCGCTCCAGCGCCGTGATTGCAACGTGTGACCGCAGTCTACGACGCTGGAGCGATAATCATACGATCGCTGCGACGTCACGGATCGTGCCGTCGTAGCGATCAAAATGGCACTGTGTGACGGTACCCTTACTGTAATTACACTAGTTTTGAATTCTGTGAACTTTGATGTTGTAACCTTTTCTAATACTTATGTAAAATGTAAAAAAAATTAAAAATAAGATCAAGTCAGGAGAAAAAAACAAAATTAAAATACATACTCTATTTTCCCCCCTTTAAAAATTTTAGGTACGGTATATTCCTTCTTTTGCTAATATGTTCTCCAGGAGGTAGTGGCTTAGCACCACAGGTCTCTGTGATGGGCAATTGACCTCCCATGGTGGGTAAAATCATTAAATTCACACCAGCCTGTAGGTCAATAGCATCTTTGCTACCACGTCCAGCTTGTCCCTGACTTTTCTTAATCCGCCAAAAGAAAAGGAGGACTTTAGAAATAAATGTTCTCTGTACGAGCAGAATTACAGGCTGCATTAATTGCTTCATTTCAAAATATATTTTGATCTTCCTTGGGCTCAAAGAAACATTAGGAGCAGAATTTTTGAAGCACTGATAAGGAAAAGTTACACATTTAGTGCAAGAGAAGCGTTGTAAATCTGTAAGCAGTGTGATGGATCCAAGTGTAATTAAAACATTTTAGCAACTGAGTTAATTAATCCTCTCTCTAGCCAAACCTTAAAATGACTTTTCTAGTCCCAATAAAGGTCACAAATGAAATGGAATGTAAGGTCATCCCGGCTCAAGACAGAAGACATCCTAATAAGGCTGGGACTGCACAGCGATACGAGCGATTCTGGGGATGTGATATGGGCAAAGTTACATTGGGGCAGATTTCTTAAAGGGAATCTGTCACCAGGTTTTCACCACCTAATCTGAGAGCAACATAATGTAGATAAGGGGATGTGTCACTTACTGGGCTACTTGCAGTAGTTTTTAAAAAATCACTGTTTTATCAGAAGATTATTACTGGAGGACCTGTTAAACCTGCTGAAATGTAGGCCTCCATATTCATGAGCTCTGTATAACCTTGTCACTTGCCTAGTATTATATTATTTCCATTTTCAAAGCAAATCCAGGAGCATATATAATGAAATATGACATAGTGAACAAAAAAGACACCAAGACCATATAAATCCAAGTCCATGCTGATTAAAGCTTATGCTTTTTTTTCATGTTCCTGCACAAGACTTGTAGTTGGGTTATCATCAAAAGGGCAGTGTAAGATAATAAAAGGGTTAAAGTACACACTTCCAACAGGACAAGAGTCCACAATCACTACAGAATACTATTCAATTTAACTCAAAGAAAAAAAAAACAGCTACAAATTGTGTCAAACGCTTGAAACATGACCACTGCAGTCAATCAGTTGTCACAAGGTGTCATCCCATACTACTTGCAATATTGCAAAGGGAGCCATGATGACAATGTGGCAAGTGACTACAAAGGCCATCGATTGGCTGCAGCCGTCATATGCCAAGCTGGATTAGTTGACGATTGGAAAGGTGAGCATTACAATTTTTGATTTTGAGATTTTATAAGAAGCATGTTGCCTTTTTCTTTCAAAAGTCAGATTGCCTCTTTAAAGTTAGGGATAATGGAAAGGACAGGCACAGCTCTCTCATCAACGGGTTCAAAAACAGCCAATATAATGCATTCTTACCCTTCCTTTGATAAAGTCACTGGAGACTTCGGGAAAGCAGGTGTATGAAACAGCTTGTGCTCTCCCACTGCAGACTGTCTATAAATTACACCATCTATTATAATATCACTCCCTGTTTTGTACTCAAATCTGTGTTGAAAACTGACTACAAACAGAAACTCTGAAGTTCAGTAACATCTCCTCGGCGAACACACATGGTGGGGTCATTATAGGAGACAATTGCTCATTATATTTCTCGTTGTGCAGAAATGTGTTATTGTGCCACAGTTTCCTGTTCTGCCTGTCTGTAATCAAGGTTCGGTGTGAAAAGGACATTACCAGACTTGTAATCTTGGCAACCAGAGTAAATCTTGGGAGAAAATAGGAACAAACAATAGATTCCAGCATGGAGGGTTGTTAATGCTTGAATGGTAATCTGCTCTTTCTAACACTTGGTAATAGGTATTTATTCGCTCACAGATGTGCAGACTTGGCACAGGCCCTGTACACACACAACATCTAACGCTTACTGCATTCTTTATGGAATTATTTCTCTGTAATGAAACTCTTTTCCCCAACTTCAAATATTTGACTGCTCTCATCTTCTGCTCTACCGTGCGGAGATAGCTACTAATTGTCTGGGTTTTCTCAAACTCGTGAGAAAATGTTTTACTAATAAATTGTTCCCGGTGTTTCTGTAACAAATAAAAGCACAATCTGCACTTAAGAAGAAGACTAGCCAAAGGACAAAATGTACTCAAGCTATCAACAGCATAAGAGCTCTTTCAGACTAGTGTATTACACTAACCACTGCCAGTGACCGCACACGCTCCAATTATAGCCAATGTACCAGTGCATATGATCAATGTTCCACATGGAACAACGGTCTGTGTGGGGGGAAAAAAACACTGAATACACTACATTGGTAAGATTTACGGGTCAGACTAGTAAATAGCAGGCAGCTTCTGCATTTGTCCAGTAGACGAACGCGCACACACACAGCCAGCCAAATCAATAACTTGCAGACGTGAGTGGCACAAGTGTTATTATGGCGGTCTGATCCCGGCCCTACTCCGGATATTAAAGTTTATGGTAGAGATGTGTCATAGCAGTCACAAAGCCATTTCAAGATTTGGTGCAGTGACCGAGTAGTCTACGGTCCTGCTGTTACTCCAAATACCTGTAATCATATACAGAAAAACATGTTTGGGGTTCCCTTGGATGTCAGATTACAGAACAATCCTGAGCCAATCTGATTGATCCTCCAATATGGTGCTGTAAAGAGCCTGATATGAAGTCACACGGTGACATACGGAGATGCATGACTGTGTGCCTGCTTATGAGCTTTGCGCAACTTTAACCACCTTGGTGTATTTTTTAAATGCTTTGCCATTTTGTACAGCTGCTAGTCCAATTATTGTTTTTAGTACTCCCCTTCAGTATTAGCAGTGCAATAAACACAATATTTCACTATTTGGGAGCACTTGTATTTTTCAATAGAAATAGGGTGACCAAAGAAAATAGTTTCACAATGGATGTTTAATGGTTGCCACCTACTGTCCTTGGTATGAAAAGTCATTTTTCCTGACAGGCTCCCTGTAGCAAAAAACAGGCTCACAGTGCACCCTTGGCGTGAATAAAAAGTTCAGTACACCTTCTCATCTACTCGCTTTAAATCAATGTCTACCCCCCTCTCTTTGACTGACAGCTCTGGCTTCACAGGAGCCAGAGAAGGGAGGAGATGGATGGCAAACAAGTAGGTGAGAAGGTGCTCGAACTGGTTGGTCATGCCATTGGTGTCTGTGCTTGACTTGGACAGATATTATGTGCTGACAGACTCCCTTTAAGAAAAAACATCCCATACTAAAAATTAAACCTGACTTAAAATATGCCATCATAGAATGTTAAAGTTGGAAGGGACCTCCGGGGTCATCGTGTCCAACCCCCTGCTCAATGCAGGATTCACTAAACCATCTCAGACCATGGTCCTGTTGCCACAAGGGGTTCGAGGGCACTTCTATAATAGTCATAAAGGGGGTGTGAAGGTAGCAGAAGTTATTATTAATGTCCTTCAAGTGCATTCTCAATATTTAGATACGATTGTGTAACGCATACAAGATATAATGATATGGAACATACATCATGACTCAAAAAACTGTTTACAAGGATAAAAGTCTTGCTATGTTTTAATTTGGAAAAGGCAGCCATGTAATGAAGAGTTTCCCTAATTATCTGCAAATATCGGCATGGATAAGTACAGTATCAGTCTGCAGTTGGATGCCTGCCTTGGTATTTTTCTTGGACTCTGTATTTATGTAGGTCAGTAAACAAAATACCAAGCACAAGTGTAAAATTGTCTTGGTGCATTCAATCCAATGTGAAAATAGCAGAGCTGGCCACATTGCTTCATTTACCAATATCTGCTAATGATAGGATGGTAAACAAATCAGTTTTGTATGAAAACCCTTAGAGGTCAACAGAAGACCGCTATAAAATGGTATATACAAGAGAAATCATTACAAATACATATCGTACACAAAAAATACATTTCATTTAAGATTTTCTTTTATAATTGGTGAAATACTGTTAAGTAAGAGTCAGAGATAGAAAAAGTAAATGGATGGAATGGTTAAAAAAAATATACAAAACCTTCATTAATTGTAAGGGGCATTATAAACCGGAAACTTTACTCCTGTAAGACTCATCACTCACATACACTACATGGGCATCATATTTATTCATTTCTTCTCTACAAGAGAATTTACCAGTTTGTGCCAAGTACTTCATATGGGGGATGGGAGAGAGGGAAGGGGTATAAAACCATATTCCAAGGGATAAATACAAAAAAAACTACATGTATGTACAACCATATGCTAGGAATGTATACAACCATAAACGGGGGATTTGTACAACTATATGTTAGCGATGGGCACAATTAGTCAATGGTTGTACACATCCCAAGTATACAGTTTTGCACAACTCTAAGAATGGGTACAACCATGATAGGTCGTGTAAAATTATAATACAGCAATGTGTACAATCATAAAGTGGGGGCATGTAAAGCCATAAAATAGCTGTGTATAAATCATATTCTATAGTATGCACAGCCACATAAAAGGGCATGTACATCATATGCTGAGGGTGTATACAACTTTAAAGCAAGCCTGTTAGTACAAATTGACTGCTCAAACCAATCACTGGCACATGGTGCATCCCTGGTACGCAAAATGGCCGCCGTCCACCATAGAATCTCCTCCCCCGCATCCATGCTTTTATTCTTCATGTAATAAAGAGGATTTTTTTACTGGATCGCATAGTGCCATCTTTTCAATACTCCACTTGTATTCTTCATGACGTTGCCAGTCTGAAATATTACACCTACATCTGAGAAGCAAAGTGCTGCCAGCCTCCTGCAGACTCACTAAGTATGTTGTTGTTGTTGGTTTATTGCCGGTGTTACTATTTGGAAATCCTTGGTCTAACCTAGCAGTTTAATGCACCTTTCCAGGATATTGTTCTCTTGCTCCTGTAAACTGGTAGATGGAAAGGTGCATTGAACTGCTCAGCCACACCAAGGGTGCACCGAGTGCCTGGACTTTGTTTTAACAGTCATTTTGTGCTGACAGGTTCCCTACAAATTAGCAGTGTCTACAACCACAAGTATAAACTAGGTGTGTATACACTTATATACCAGCAGCAGGTACAACCACAAACATATACACTATGTCACGCTGGTACCTCACACACCTTCTCACTGACATTCTGCTTACTGTGATCACCGCCCTGCTCATCTCAATCTCAGGCCATCAAGCTGAACTACCTCTTGCTGGGAAATCTCCAACTGGTTATAAGAAGGAATGGCCAAACTCTGCAGGAAGTTAACCCCTGTGTGTCCGGCAGAGTTTAACTTCCCTGATCTATCCAAAAGACTTACTAGGCAGCTCTGCCCCCACACCATGCCTGAACTTGGGTTCCTAGTGCAGTTTATCTTTTAGTATCCTGTCAAGGTGTATTATAGTGTTGTTTCTCTAGTTAAAGACCCGGCTAGTTTACTCATTTCGTCTCCGCTCCTGACCCAAGCTTTGTATTTTGATCTTGAGCTGCTCGCCCCAACCTCGGACAGTCTGACTACTTCTTTGACTGCGCTTTCTGTACCTAAATCATGAATTTATGATCCTACAATTATCATTGTGCTATGTGAAGAAACCAGATTGTATCTTAATTTCCCAGACAACCATGTTTTGCAAAAACAAAAGAACTGGCTTTTTATCTGTATATTGGCTTGTGAATTTAAATGTTTATGTCTGGTGGGTCAAGAATACAGACTTGCCCACTGATATACTATCTAACATACTGTGTAAAGGTACCTTCACACTAAGCGACGCTGCAGCGATATCGACAACGATGCCGATCGCTGCAGCGTCGCTGTGTGGTCGCTGGAGAGCTGTCACACAGACAGCTCTCCAGCGACCAACGATGCCGAAGTCCCTGGGTAACCAGGGTAAACATCGGGTTGCTAAGTGCAGGGCCGCACTTAGTAACCCGATGTTTACCCTGGTTACCAGTGTAAATGTAAAAAAACAAACACTACATACTTACATTCGCGTCCCCCGGCGTCCGCTTCCCTGCACTGTGTAAGCGCCGGCAGTAGCAGGGCACAGCGGTGACGTCACCGCTGTGCTTTGCTTTCTGGCCGGCACTGACACATTCAGTGCAGGAAGCTCTGAGCAGCAGCGCGGACGCCGGGGGACGTGACAGACATCAGAGGGTGAGTATGTACTGTTTTTTTTTTTACTTTTACAATGGTAACCAGGGTAAATATCAGGTTACTAAGCGCGGCCCTGTTCTTAGTAACCCGATATTTACCCTGGTTACCATTGTAAAACATCGCTGGCATCGTTGCTTTTGCTGTCAAACATGACGATACATGCCGATCTGACGACCAAATAAAGTTCTGAACTTTCAGCAACGACCAGCGATATCACAGCAGGATCCAGATCGCTGCTGCGTGTCAAACACAACGATATCGCTATCCAGGACGCTGCAACGTCACGGATCGCTGTCATTATCGCTGCAAAGTTGTTTAGTGTGAAGGTACCTTTAAGGCCCCGTCTCACATAGCGAGATCGCTAGCGAGATCGCTGCTGAGTCACAAGTTTTGTGACGCAACAGCGACCTCAGTAGCCATCTCGCTATGTGTGACACGTACCAGCGATCAGGCCCCTGCTGCGAGATCGCTGGTCGTGTCAGAATGGCCTGGACCTTTTTTTGGTCGTTGAGGTCCCGAAGACATCGCTGAATCGGTGTGTGTGACACCGATCCAGCGATGTCTTCACTGGTAACCAGGGTAAACATCGGGTTACTAAGCGCAGGGCCGCGCTTAGTAACCCGATGTTTACCCTGGTTACCAGCGTAAATGTAAAAAAAAACAAACAGTACATACTCACCATCTGATGTCCGTCAGGTCCCTTGGCGTCTGCTTCCTGCTCTGACTGAGCCGCCGTAAAGTGAGAGCGCAGCAGTGACGTCACCGCTGCGCTCTGCTCTCACTGTACGGCGGCTCAGTCAGAGCAGGAAGCAGACGCCAAGGGACCTGACGGGCAACAGATGGTGAGTATGTACGGTTTGTTTTTTTTTACATTTACGCTGGTAACCAGGGTAAACATCGGGTTACTAAGCGCGGCCCTGCGCTTAGTAACCCGATGTTTACCCTGGTTACCCGGGTGCTGCAGGGGGACTTCAGCATCGTTGAAGACAGTTTCAACGATGCCGAAGTCGTTCCCCTGATCGTTGGTCGCTGGAGAGAGCTGTCTGTGTGACAGCTCCCCAGCGACCACACAGCGACCACACAGCGACGCTGCAGCGATCAGCATCGTTGTCTGTATCGCTGCAGCGTCGCTGTGTGAGACGGGGCCTTTAGTCTGTAATAGTGACTGTACATTGAGTGGGTTAAGCTTTGTTTATTGATTTGTGCTTATATGCTAATAGTGCTACTTAATCCCATCACCCTTGTTTACCTTATCTGATGTTGGACTGAAAGACCCTGGGTAATTCTAAAAATAGCTTACATGCCTTTGGTATAAAATGACTCAGAGATCACATCCTGGAAGACTGAAGTAATACAGAGCTACCAGCCAGACATTCTGAAAACCACCCAACAGACAAGAGAAAGGATTGCAGCCAATTCATCATGGCACCATCACGAGGGACACTGATCTAGGATTCTATAGGATACAACCTAGGGCTTTTCGGCTCCGGTTGGAAGGACACAGATCTGATCCAGTGACCATCTCTGCACCATGGATATTTTTGGAGAAAGCCAGGGTAGGGACCAGCTGATCGCCTGGTTCCATGGAGATGATCAGATAAGCCAGGTGGTGACTCTCATGTCAACTGGCTTTGGACCTTGTATGGACTCTATGGACAGTTCTTGGTCATCTCCCTATGCTTGTCGTTACCCCTTCTCTGTGCGTTCATCCACAGATGGAGTAGCGACCCTGGGAGCTCTGACATCGTGTCATACTGGAAATACATGGAGACGCAGTGATCTTTTATATGCGCCCATGTGACCCTGGGAGCTCTGACATCGTGTCATACTGGAACTACGTGGAGACGCAGTGATATTTTATATGCGCCCATGTAACCAAACAATTCCAGCTATGGTGTGATTGTTCTGTTTGCTATTGTGTGTTGTGGTTCAATAAAGTATTGCCACACTGTTTTACCTTAACCCTGTGTTGTCTGTGTAGTGTATTGCCCACGGGGAGATAGAGCGGGCGTTCAGTGGTATGAGCCATGGTCCATGCAGTCTTGCTAAAGACAGCCGGGCCAGCGGACGAGAGCACCCACTGGCCCCGTTTCTCCACATGCTATAATTAAACTATCATAATCCAAAAAACAGCCACTGTTCGCTTTCATAAAGCAAAAATGACAATACCGCACAATGCCAATGTATATTCAAAAAACAAATCAATTTTATTAAATATCAAATAGAATTAAAACACTAATAGTTTACAATGCCTACAAGTAGTATTCAACCCCCTGCAGATTTAGAAGGTTTAATAAGCTGCAAATGAGTTAGAGCCTTCAAACTTCAAACAAGAGCAGGATTTATTAACAGATGCATACATCTTACAAAACAAAAAGTTTTGTTGCTCAGTTAAATTTTTATAAATTTTAAATATAAAAGTGTGGGTCAATAATTATTCAACCCCTATATTTTGTGGAATAACCTTTGTTTGCAATTACAGCTAATAATCGTCTTTTATAAAACCTGATCAGGCCGGCACAGGTCTCTGGAGTTATCTTGGCCCACTCCTCCATGCAGATCTTCTCCAAGTTATCTAGGTTCTTTGTGTGTCTCATGTGGACTTTAATCTTGAGCTCCTTCCACAAGTTTTCAATTGGGTTAAGGTCAGGAGACTGACTAGGCCACTGCAACACCTTGATTTTTTTGCCTCTTGAACCAGGCCTTGGTTTTCTTGGCTGTGTGCTTTGGGTCGTTGTCTTGTTGGAAGATGAAATGACGACCCATCTTAAGATCCTTGATGGAGGAGCGGAGGTTCTTGGCCAAAATCTCCAGGTAGGCCGTGCTATCCATCTTCCCATGGATGCGGACCAGATAGCCAGGCCCCTAGGCTGAGAAACAGCCCTACAGCATGATGCTGCCACCACCATGCTTGACTGTAGGGATGGCATTCTTGGGGTCGTATGCAGTGCCATCCAGTCTCCAAACGTCACGTGTGTGGTTGGCACCAAAGATCTCGATCTTGGTCTCATGAGACCAGAGAACCTTGAACCAGTCAGTCTCAGAGTCCTCCAAGTGATCATGAGCAAACTGTAGATGAGCCTTGACATGACGCTTTGAAAGTAAAGGTACCTTACGGGCTCGTCTGGAACGGAGACCATTGCGGTGGAGTACGTTACTTATGGTATTGACTGAAACCAATGTCCCCACTGCCATGAGATCTTCCCGGAGCTCCTTTAAGTAGCTTTTCTCATGATTGCATACACCTGGCTATGAAGTTCAAAGCTCAATGAGGATGCAAAACCAAAAAAAGTGCTTTAGTAAGTCAGTAAAAAGTAGGTAGGAGTATTTTAAACAAGAAAATGATAAGGGTGCCCATACTTATGCACCTGTCAAATTTTGTTTGAATGCAGATTGCACATTTTCTGTTAGTACAATAAACCTCATTTCAAGGCAGAAACATTACTGTGTCCAACAGTTATTAGATATATGAAACTGAAATAGCTGTTGCAAAAAAAACAATTTTTATAAAACATTAAGCTTAAGATTAATAGGGGTGCCCAAACTTTTTCATATAACTGTATGTAACTATGGAACTATGTGTGTGTACGTTTATACCAGCAGCAGGTACAAACATAAGCATATACTTGATGTATGTACGATTATCTACCGTCAGCATGTACAACCACAAGTCAGGAGGACATAGGAGAAAATTCTAGATGTGTGTAGAATTATACACTAGCAGATTAGAAATGACATGTGTGTACTACAGTATACCAGAGATTTGTACAATCATGTCGAGATAAGGATGTTCGGCCGCCTTTTAAGGTCACCATTATAAATAGCAAATCTTTCATTTATACATAAGGGAAGTATTTAGCCAATTTCATGATATGCCAAGTTATTTCAGATAACTGGTATGTGGTGCATTTTTGTCTGACAGGCGTTTCCCTCACCTCGCTTTCATCTCGCCTGCTCTCCCCAGACTCCATTCTGATGCAGTATATGCATACGCAGCTCTCTTAATCCTGTTACTGTATCTGTCAGATGCTATCGAGATTTGAGAAGTGTACTGGATATCTTAGGCATTTTTCAGCCAGCACAGGGCTCATAATGATTGATTCTCTAGCCGAGCATATCATTGCATTACACCATCGTTTTGTATTTAAAGCTAGTTTATCTGTTTAATAGTCTGATCGTTTTGCTTTGTGCCATCAGTTTCACTAGCACATGTAAGTAAACAAACGTATTTATCACTCGCGGGATCACTAAGTGCTAATAAAGATGCTGGTGTGAGCATTTCCCATTTGTTTTGATGACAGGCACAACTCAAATTAAGGGAGAATGCTTAGCTTATGCTACAATTCAGCAGAACACTTGTCCTTTTTTGAACTCCACAGACGTTATTCGGATTGAAATGGCATTTCTTCACAGAAAGACAAAGTAAAATAAAATGAGATAATTACTAACATTCAGCCAGCAACAATCAGCTCCATTAATAGGAGAAAAATAGCAGGGAAGATAAATGGCTGCTGGACAACTATGGTGCCACTTATAGGGACGCCCTTATCAGAAAATTGACAAATGTTACATTATCAGGTTTTGTTAAACTTATTTTATGCCCGAATAGCAAATGTTATTAAAAATCCAAAATGGAAATCATACAATCGTCACATTGGCCACTAGGGAATTTTTCTTTAGACTAACTTGTTGTTTCAGGAAACAACACCTGTATATTAATCACATTGAACATTCGCTAACCCTATGTTTTGTACTGAAGCATCTAATGAGCCTGTGAAAGAGTCATTGTGAAAAGAGTTACAGGGTCAGGTGCGACATTGCCTAAAGTGATTGGTTGATCCTGTGTTATCAGTTGTGTATAAAGGTGTTACTGGTCATTGCAATGCCTCTGCTGATAATGAATCTGATGTAAACTGTTCCTGAAAAGTCTAAGTATGAGTCTAAAAAACACCCAGAGGCTACTGTGAAAACTGCAAAATTCCAATTTGATTTTTACATAAAGAATGTGAAAAAATAGCCTATTTTTATATACAATTAACTAAAAAACCTATTCAACAATAAGTCATATGTTGATTATAGCTTAACTAAGCTGTTAGAAAAAAGTAGGAGAAAAAAGGCAAGACTGCAACATAATCATACCTAGGTAGTTATGCATCTAAGGTGGCGCTCGCAGAGTCAGGATCCAGTTCACTGGTTCCACAATAAATCCAAACAAGGGAAAACCGCAGCAATGCAGCAAATGTAGTAGATAAAAAAGACCATGTATAGTCATCAAATACAATTAGTGAATATATAGGACTTCCTCGATGCTACAGTCATGTGATCTAATCATGTGATCATTACATACATCCCGCTCCTGTATTCTTGTTACTCGGAAGCATCATACAAACAGGCTATCTATGCATGTGTTGTGACTATCACACAGCCGCGACACATGCAGCTGTGGCGCCAAACAGCTGGTTGTTAAATATCAAGGCTTGATATTGACTTTTAGGATCACTGCTTCAGATAGCGCTCGAGTTCTAGTTCTCTTCCTCTCTGAAGATACAATTTGCAGATTTACTTTTGACCATATAATTTATTAATACACATCTGAGAAATGCATCTTTTATTGCAGATTTTCCAACAAAAACTAGTCAAGTGTTGTCTGGAAATTTGTCTTTCAAACACAATACTCATATTACTACTTAACCCCTTCACGCCCGGGGGTGGTTTGCACGTTAATGACCGGGCCAATTTTTGCAAATCTGACCACTGTCGCTTTATGAGGTTATAACTCAGGAACGCTTCAACGGCTCCCGGTGATTCTGAGAATATTTTTTCATGACATATTGTAATTCATGATTGTGGTAACATTTCTTTGGTATGGCTTGTGTTTATTTGTGGAAAAAAATGAAATTTGGTGAAAATTTGGAAAATGTCACAATTTTCAAACCACATCACATTTGAAGTCACTTTGAGGGGTCTATATGAAAGAAGATACCCAAAAGTGACACCATTCTAAAAACTGCACCCCTCAAGGTGCTCAAAACCACATTCAAGAAGTTTATTAACCCTTCAGGTGCTTCATAGGAATTAAAGAAAAAGAAATAAATAAAATAACATTTATCTTTTTTTGGCACAAAATTTACTTTAGATCCAATTTTTTTTATTTTGACAAGGACCACAAAATTTGTTGTGTAATTTCTCCTGAGCATGCCGATACCACATATGAGGGAGAATACCACTGTTTGGGCGCACGGCAGAGCTCGGAAGGGAAGGAGCGCCATTTGACTTTTTGAATGCAAAATTTGCTGGAAAAATTGGCGGACGCCAAGTAGCATTTGGGCATCCTCTGATGTGCCTTAACAGGAAAATCCCCCACAAGTGACACCATTCAGGAAAGTAGACCCTTCAGGGAACTGATCTAGATGTGTGTTGAGCACATTGAACCTTTAGGTGCTTCACATAAGTTTATAACGTTAAGCCGTAAAAATAAAATCAATTTTTCGCAACAAATATATTTCAGCACAAAATATTGCATTTTCATAAGGGTAAGAGGAGAAACTGCACCATACAATTTGCAATTTCTCCTGAGTACGCCAATGCCCAATATACTGTAAGGGAGAAAACTAATGTTTGGGCGCACAGCAGGGCTTGGAAGAGAAGGTGTGTCATTTGACTTTTTGTTCCAATAAATTTTTATTAGGGTTTTAACAGTCTTTAATTGGGTAGGATAAACTAGGAAGGGGAGGAAGGGCAGGGAGGGGATATGAAATTAGGAAAGAAAACCCCTATGAAAATAGGGGGAGAATGGCAGGTTTACAAACGTATAGAAGTCATATTTTTACGATACATCCTGAAACAGAGTTCCTACGTGTACATTAGCTTATAATGTATTACTAAGATATAAGATTATGTGTTGTAGCTTCATAATACCTAAAACAGAGTTTCTACATGCGTAAATTAGCTTATAATAGAGCTAAAGTATTATTGAAAAAGCTTAAACTGTGTAATTTAAATGTAAGATTATGTGTTGTAGCTTCCTAAAACCTGAAAAACTAGTATAAAATATATTTCTTGTATGAATACGTAAACTCATGTTTGTGAAGTTATTGAGTTCAACAACGCTTCTCTCGTAAAAATAATTGTTCAAACTGAAATACAAACTAAAAAACTGTAGCGTTTAGTAAAACATGAAAACCTGCCCGGCCCAAAGTCACCTAAAGTGACTCGGAAACCTCTTGGGGGGTAATGTCCGGTTCAATATTAGTAAGACATTCAAGTGGAAAAAAAATAAAAATTATTTCAAGTAGGGTATGCTTCTAGTGTGGCCATATGGACGGCATCAGTTGGAGTTGAGAAAGACGATAGTCCTATTCTTCCTAGGAGAGTCATTCCCTCCTCCGGACTTGAGAGGGTGAACGCCTTTGAAGCAAGTTTGACATATAGGTTGGAAGACTTTGTCCACAGGTAGCGGATTCCAGCTTGTGTGAGTCTCTGGGTGGTTTGGAGAAAAGATTTGCGTCTTTGTAGCGTTGATTTTGACAGGTCCTTGAAAAAGGATAAATTGCTGTATGGGGCTGGGAGAACTTTTGAGTTTCTTGTTAACCCCAGGAGGTCGTTTTTAACCCCTGTGGGAAAGAAGGACACAATGACGTCACAGGCAAGGTGTGGAGGAAGAGACGGAGGCCTTTGGATTCTGAAGACTCTCTCAATTAAATTTTCCCCTTCTCTTTTGGGTAACAGGTGGGAGATCATTTTAGAAATATACTCTTTTAGTTGCGCAGGTTGAATCGCTTCAGGTATGCCCCTTATTTTAATATTGTCTTTTCTTCTGAGGTCCTCATAGTTGGCCAGATATTCTCTGAAGAAGGTGATGTCTTTTTGAATCCCCTCCAGAGAGTCCAGGAGTGCGTGCTGATTGCCAGTCTGGGCAGGAAACGAGGTACTATAATTGTGGACCGGGGGTACCATCCTCCTTTGGTCTTGAAGCAGAGTACTGCTGTCACTGTCAGGGCAAAACTTAGAGTCACCCACAATAAAATGAGCAAAATCTTTGAAGAGCTGTTTAATAAATGATTCAGAGGCTCTTTCCGTGTTTGGTTGTTGAGAAACGGGAATTTTTGGTTCATAACCAGTATGATTGTTGCCCCTCTTCAAAATATTTGTTGATGTTAAAAGAGCTCTGCATATGTCTATCATGAAGCTTTCGGATGGATGGTCATCGGAAGCTGGGATGCTATCTATTGAAGTAGTTGGAGAATGAATCATGGGTTTCTCATCCTGATTCTTTTGGCTTTTTGTTTTATGAGGCGCACGGGTCTCAAGCTCCATAGGGCTCCCCGGAAGGGAACTCTGGGTGGAAGTTGTGTTAGAAATTGTTGAATTGTGAAAGTCACTATCCTCGCCCTCAGAGTAGTCTGACATTTTTGTAAATTCCTCAGAGGGGAAACTTCTTGATTCCTCTGATAAGTCAGAGGGATTATCTGAGTCATAATTTACAGTCTCCTGTTCATTTTGGACTCCTGTGATGATGTTGTCTTTATAGGATGATTTCATAGATTTTGCCAACAATTCTCTGGTTTCCCTTTCCCATACCAGATTGGTATCCTCTGCCAACATATTATATTGTGACTAGTGTTGAGCGATACCGTCCGATACTTGAAAGTATCGGTATCGGAAAGTATCGGCCGATACCGGCAAAGTATCGGATCCAATCCGATACCGATACCCGATACCAATACAAGTCAATGGGACTCAGGTATCGGACGGTATTCCTGATGGTTCCCAGGGTCTGAAGGAGAGGAAACTCTCCTTCAGGCCCTGGGAACCATATAAATGTGTAAAAGAAAGAATTAAAATAAAAAATATCGCTATACTCACCTGTCCGACGCAGCCGGGACCTCGGCGATTGTAAGCGGCAGCGTTGTTTCTTTAAAATTCGCGCTATTACTTGGTTACGTGAATTCCCGGCTTCTGATTGGTCAGGGCGGCCATGTTGCCGGGACTCGGACCAATCACAGCAAGCCGTGACGAAATTACGTCACGGCTTGCTGTGATTGGTCCGCGTCCCGGCAATATGGCGCCGTGACCAATCACAAGCCGTGACGTCACGGGAGGCTGGACACGCGCGCTTTTCAAAATAAGCGCGTGTCCAGCCTCCCGTGACGTCACGGCTTGTGATTGGTTAATGGCGGCCATGTTCCTGGGACGCGGACCAATCACAGCAAGCCGTGACGTAATTTCGTCACGGCTTGCTGTGATTGGTCCGCATCCCGGCAATATGGCGCCGTGACCAATCACAAGCCGTGACGTCACGGGAGGCTGGACACGCGCGCTTTTCAAAATAAGCGCGTGTCCAGCCTCCCGTGACGTCACGGCTTGTGATTGGTTAATGGCGGCCATGTTGCCGGGACGCGGACCAATCACAGCAAGCCGTGACGTAATTTCGTCACGGCTTGCTGTGATTGGTCCGCATCCCGGCAATATGGCGCCGTGACCAATCACAAGCCGTGACGTCACGGGAGGCTGGACACGCGCGCTTTTCAAAATAAGCGCGTGTCCAGCCTCCCGTGACGTCACGGCTTGTGATTGGTTAATGGCGGCCATGTTGCCGGGACGCGGACCAATCACAGCAAGCCGTGACGTAATTTCGTCACGGCTTGCTGTGATTGGTCCGAGTCCCGGCAACATGGCCGCCCTGACCAATCAGAAGCCGGGAATTCACGTAAGCAAGTAAAAGCGCGAATTTTAAAGAAACAACGCTGCCGCTTACAATCGCCGAGGTCCCGGCTGCGTCGGACAGGTGAGTATAGCGATTTTTTTTATTTTAATTCTTTCTTTTACACCTTTTTACATTAATGTTGTTTCGATACCGATATCCGATATTACAAAAATATCGGATCTCGGTATCGGAAATTCCGATACAGCAAGTATCGGCCGATACCCGATACTTGCAGCATCGGAATGCTCAACACTAATTGTGACCTAAGCTGTTTAACAGTATCACCCAATGAAGTGTCAGAGGACTGGTCGCAATCATTATAGTGACTAATGTCTGGTGTGTCCCTGTAGGTCTTGTCCCTCTGACTATTTCCTGTAATTTTTAGGCTCTCATTGGGGGATTTAGGGGTGGCACATCTCTCTTGAAATGTATGGGGCTGCTGTATGCAATAGCGTTGTTGAGGCTGGTCAGTGACTCCTGTATCAATCTCCCTATTGTCACCTCCTCCATGTGCCTTTAAAGATGCTTCAAACTTGTTAAATGAAGCGGCTAGGTCCTTATAAAAATCAGAATCCAATACTGGGCTAGCAGATTGTTTATATGGATGTATTGGGTTTATCATAGAAACTGTATTATGGGGCTGCTGTCTACAGTAGCGGTGTTGAGGCAGCTCATTACTTCCTGCTTTGTCCTTCAGCAGCGTGGAAGTATTAGAGCTAATCAGCTGGTGGCCGTTTATTATTGGGGGTGTCCTGCTCCGTGTTCCCCCACATCCCCAGTCTGAGAGAGAGTCCCCTTTACCCAGCATAATGTCCTGGGCATCCACCTCAGTAACTCTTCCCCTGCCTGCTTTTACCTCCAATCCTGTTCCACAGCTGGCTCCCGCTGTCATGTTGGGATGTGTCTCCTCGGGTCCGCCTGTTTGTTGCAGCGTGCCTGCTTGTTTTTTCATCGCCGCAGCACGCAGGGGCGATCCCACAACCCCCCGTGGCTTTGGCACAAACACCGGAGCGCAGTGCCTCAGCCACGAGGATGCGCGCGCCATCTTGGATTCTCCTGCACGCTGAGCCGACGCTGCAGTCCGGTCTCCCTCCTCTGCTCCCCGAGCATGCACCGAAGTCGATTGGGTCTTCTTACCGCACAGGTTCGCGGCTCCTCCTTCCTTCTGCGGCGGCCGCGGCTTGTCAGCTGATCGCAGCTCCGGCACAGATCCCGGAGCGCTGATCTCCGGCAATAGCTGTGCGGGCGCCATCTTGGTTTCTTGTGTGCTTTGGTCCCGCCGAGTCCCCGCTCCCCGCGGGGTGTCTCCAGCGGTGCTGCAGGGCAGATGTAGGTCTGTGTGAACGGCAGGTGTCCGGCCATTCAGGGGCTTTGTAAGCGGCGGTGAGCCCTGGTTCTTCAGATTGTGCTGGACGAGGGGAGGGGATTTCTGTGTACTTGCGTTCCTGGTCTGAGTCGGGTCTCCATGCTTCTTAGCCCCTCTTTGAGTCCAAGTTGTGGCGATCTTGCCGGTAGTAGCACCGTTCTTAGCTTGATTAGCTCCTGGCATCTTATAAATGTTATGGGAGTCAATAAATCCACTTTTAGTAGCTTAAAGTATGCTTATTAAGGGGAATTCACAGGAGCTCGTGCTATGCACGTCTGCTCCCTTCCCCTGGCAAACCACGCCCCCTGTCATTTGACTTTTTGAATGTAAAATTTCCTGGAATCATTAGCAGACGTCATGTCCCATTTGGAGAGTGCCTAAACAGTGGAAACCACCACAAGTGACCCCATTTTGGAAAATAGACCCGTCAAGGAATGTATTTAGATGCATGGTAAACACCTTGAACCCCCAGGTGCTTTACAGAAGTTCATAACGTTGAGCCGTGAAAATAATAAAATTACATTTTCATCACAAAAATGTTGTTTTATCCCCAAGTTTTTTTAAAAAATGTAAAGGGCTAATAGGAAAATATTTTAGTGACCATATTGACACCACGGCTGTGTCATAGAATTTAATACCACTGAGCAGTGAAGAAAAAATAACTAAATTTTTACCATCAAAACTTAGTTTTAGCCCCAGATTTTACATTTTCACACAATAAGTGGGTAAAAATGGCACAAAAATTTGTCCCACAATTTCTACTGAACCTGGCTATTTGCCTTCTGGAGCACAGATTTTCCTAGAAGAGTTTGCGGACTTCACATACAGAGCTCCTAATTACTTGAAGAGCAGAATCCCCCCTCAAGTGACCCCATTTTGGAAATTATACCCCTTTGGGAATTTATCTACAGGAGTAGTGCTAATTTTGACTCCATAGGTATTTTCCAGAAATAAGCAGCAATTAATGTTGTCAGGTGAAAATTGCAAACTTCAATTGTAGTGACCAGTGCGTCATGCCCAGCCTGTGCTTCTGGAGGCATGCACCCGTTAAGTTAGGCGGGCTCTCATCGCTTCAAAAATGGCAAACGTGGACGCTATATGTGGTTTAGGTACACTGTGGGGCTCAGAAGGGAGGGGGGCATTTGGAATTCTAAGCACAGAATTTGCTGAACTTCTTTTGGCAGGTGAGGAGCCATTTCGCTTTTCCAGAGCCTTTGTACTACCAGTAAAGCAGAAACCCCCTATATTTCCGTTAATAAATGACAGACCTGAGGGAGGACTTGCTTTTTTGTAGATTGAGTTTAAGCTTTTATTGGGAACATTTTACATAACTTTTGAGATCACATTTATCTGCCACTCTATGCTGAGCACTTACTTTAGGCTTTCCACCTAAATCTCTGAGTGACGTGATTCAAATTAAACCCTCAAGCGATCCATTAACTATTAGGCTATGTGCACACGTTGCGGATTTTGCTGCAGATCCGCAGCAGTTTCCCATGAGTTTACAGTACAATGTAAACCTACGGAAAACAGAAAACGCTGTGCCCACGGTGCGGAAACAAACGCGTGGTTTACATTCCGCAGCATGTCAATTCTTTGTGCGGATTCCGCAGCGGTTTACACCTGCTCCACAATAGGAATCCGCAGGTGTAAAACCGCAGTGGAATCAGCACAAAAACCGCGGTAAATCCGCAGGTAAAACACAGTGCCTTTTACCTGCGGATTTCTAAAATCCGCTGCAGAAAAATCCACAGAGGTTCATTCTACGTGTGCACATAGCCTAATGAGGCAGCAGAGTTACTCTGCACTCCATCTGGCCTATATTCCTTCTTTTCAGAAGTGCACAAAACTGTGAACAACAGCACTTATGTAATCCTAAAAATAAAGACACCGCCGGATCACAGGTCAGACGGCGTCCACAGTGCCTCCATCTGCCTCCTTATAGGGAATATTCCGCCAGAGGTTCCATCTGAATCACATATTTCAGAGATTTGCATGGAAACTCAGGTGTAGGGGCTCAACACACAGTGCAGGACAAATGTGCACCGAGCCTTACTGGGATCTCTGGGAGGCAGAATGAAAAAAGTAACAGTAGGTGAAGAATTGGTTTTATGCATTTTTTACATCTTTCCTCAAGCGGTATAAGTGATTAGGTGACTTTATTCTTCGGGTCGGTGCAATTACAGCGATACCATATTTATATCAGGTTTTTATGTTATGTTTTATGTCCCACACTAAGAGACGCTTTTTATTGCAAAAAAATCGTTTTTGCATCACCACATTTTGAGAATTATAATTTTTCCATATTTCAGCCGACAGAGTAATGTTATGGCTTGGTTTTTGCGGGACGAGTTGACGTTTTTATTGGTACCATTTTTGGGCACATGACATTTTTTGATCGCTTTATATTCTGATTTTTGTGAGGCAGAATGAAAAAGAACCAGCAATTCAGGAATTTCTTTTTTGGGGGGTTTATGCCGTTCTACGTGTTGTAAAATTGATAAGGCAGTTTTATTCTTCGGGTCAGTATGATTACGATACCTCATTTATATTGTTTTCTTTTGTTTTGGTGCTTTTACACAAAAACTATTTTATAGAAAAAATTATTTTTTCATCCCTTTATTGTGAGAGCAAAAACATTTATTTTTTCACTGGTGGAGTTGAATGGCAGCTTGTTTTTTGCGGGACAAGATAACGTTTTCAGAGGTACCATATTTCTTTAAATCCATCTTTTTGCTCGAGTTTCACTTGATTTTTGTTGATGATAAAGCCTTGTTTTTTATTTTTTTATTTTTTATTTATTATGGTGTTCACTAAAGGGGTTAACAAATGGGATAATTTTATAGGTCGGGTTGTTGAAGATGCGGCGATACCAAATATGCATACTTTTATTGTTTATAAAAAGGTTTTTTCATGCAAATATTTGTCGATACAATATCTTTTGATTTTTAAAAATATTTTTACAATTATTAAAAAAAAAAATTGTGTCACTTTTGTTTTCACTTTTTTACTTTGTCCCACTATGGGACAATCATTTTTTGCAGGCTGATTGCTTCTGCAGCATCCCCATGCTGTAGAAACTGTCAGCTCTGCACTGACAGAGAGGCTTGCTGATCATGCACTGCGCATGATCAGCATGTTTCCTAGCTCTGTTGACCCAGATGTCATGACCGGAGATTACGTGAGAGAAGATATCGGAAGATTAGTTCAGAGATATATGGAGGAGACAGGTTATGGATGGCTTTGTAGGTCAGTATTAGTAATTTGAACTGGATAAGCTGAGGGAATGGGAGCAAGTGAAGAGATTTGCAGAGGGGGGAAGTGCAGGAGTAGCAAGGAGAGAGATGTATTAGTCAGGCAGCAGAGTTAAGGATGGGCTGGAGAGGTGCAAGGGTGTTAGTAGGGAGGCCAGAGAGAAGGATGTTGCAGTAGTCGAGGCGGGAGATGATGAGGGTATGCACAAGCATTTCAGTAGATTGACAGTTGAGGAAAGGATGGATTCTGGAGATATTTTTGAGCTGGAGGCGACAGGAGGTGGAAAGAGCTTGGATGTGTGGGTTGAAGGACAGGGCAGAGTCAAGAGTTACTCCAAGGCAGTGGACCTCCGTTAAAGGGGAAGGCGTGATGTCGTTAAGTGCGCTAGATAGGTCAGGTAAGGAAGATCTATGAGATGGAGGAAAGATGATGAGTTCAGATTTGTCTACATTGAGTTTGAGGAAGCGAGGAGAAGGAGGAGGATATGGCTGATAGACACTCCAGGATTCTGGACAGCAGAGAGGTGACATATGGGCCAGAAAGGTAGATCTGAGAGTCATCAGCATAAAGATTGTACTGGAATTCATGGGACTTTATGAGTTGTCCCAGGCCAAGTGTATAGATTGAAGAGTAGGGGTCCTAGAACAGAGCCTTGGGGAACTCCAACAGAGAGAGGGTGGGATGAGGAGGTAGTGTGGGAGTGGGAGATGTTGAATGTGCGATTGGAAAGGTATGAGGAGATCCCAGGATAGGATGAGGTCTTTAATGCCAAAGGAGGAGAGGATCTGTAGTAGGAGGCAGTGGTCAACTGTCGAAAGGAGAGGATAGGTCTAGAAGGAGGAGTACGGAGTATTGTCCGTTAACTTTGGCTGTAAGTAGGTCGTTAGTTATTTTGGTCAGGGCTGTCTCAGTTGAATGATGGGGGCAGAAACCAGATTGTAGGCTTTCAAAGAGCAAGTTAGATGAGCGGTGGGAGGAAAGTTCAGCGTGGACGTGCTGTTCCAGGAGTTTGGAAGTGAATGGGAGCAGCGATATTGGGCCATAGCTGGACATAGCAGTTTGATAGAGGGTTGGCTTTTTAAGGATAGGCATGATTGTGGCATGTATGAAATCAGAAGGGAAGGTGCCAGAAGTTAGTGACAGGTTGAAGAGGTGGGTTAGGGATGGGATAAGAGTGGTGGTGAGGTTAGAGAGGTGGGATGGGGCCGAGCACACAGGTGGTGAGGTGCGATTTGGAGAGGAGACCGTTAAGCTCCCCTTCAGTGATGTTGGATATGAAGGTTATGGGGTTTAGGCATTGGTCTGGTATACAAAGGGGTTGTGGTGGTTGAACAATGAAGACTTGCCTTGTTTGGTTGATCTTATTTATAAAGTGTGTGGCAAAGTCCTCACCAGAGATGAGGGAGGTTGGAGGGGCAGTGGGGGGGCGGAGGAGGGAGTTAAAGGTTTTGAATAACTGTTTGGGGTTGTAGGATAAGGAAGATAGGAGGGTTGTGAAGTAGACCTGTTTAGGCGTGTATAGCAGAGGTGAGAGCAGATTTGAAAGCAAGTGTTGCTTGTTTGAATGCAGTGAAGTTGTCTTGTGAATGTGTTTTCTTCCAATGCCGCTCTGCAACCCTGGACTGTTGTGAATTCTGTTCTCGAGCTCCCTCCTGTGGTTATGAATGGTACTTCGGCGAGTTCTGTTCATGGACTCCCTCTGGTGGCTGTGAGTGGAGCTGCTGGTTCTGAGATTCCTTCTCCAGCTGATCTCGTTCAGGTCTTGGCTGGCTGCTCTATTTAACTCCACTCAGATCGTTACTTGATGCCAGCTGTCAATGTCCTAGTACTGGTTCAGTTCACTTGGATCTTTCAGATGACCTGTCTACTTCAGCAAAAGCTAAGTCCCTGCTAGCTTATTTGTGATCACTGTGTTTTTGTCCAGCTTGCTAAAATGAATTTATCTTGTTAGCTGGAAGCTCTGGGATGCAGAGTGGCACCACCGCGCCGTGAGTCGGTGCGGTGGTTTCTTTTGCACACTCTGAGTGGTTTTTTGTTAGTTTTTTATGCTGACCGCAAAGATACCTTTTCTATCCTCAGTCTGTTTAGTTAAGTCTGGCCTCCTATGCTGAAACCTATTTCATTCCTGTGTTTGTGACTTCCATCTTAACTCACAGTCAATATATGTGGGAGCTGCCTATTTGGGGAATTTCTCTGAGGCAAGGTAGGTTGTATTTTCTATCTTTAGGGGTAGCTAGCTCTTAGGCTGTGAAGAGGCGTCTAGGCAGAGTCAGGAACGCTCCACGGCTATTTCTAGTTGTTGTGATAGGATTAGGGGTTGCGGTCAGCAGAGCTCCCACTTCCCAGAGCTCGTCCTGTATCGCTAGTTTGCTCATCTGGTCATTTCTAGTGTTCCTAACCACCAGCCCAACATAACACTTGCCGGAGCTTTTTAGTGCTGTTATTGTGCCAGGGTTGTCTATTGATATGTCGCACTCTGCCATGAGAGGGACAACCGTGTAAACAGCTGATGTGAGAGTGGCATTGTAGAAAGCAGTGGCACTGTCTGTGTCATGGAGTGAGGATATGGATGTCAGTGGTAGGATAGTGTCAGAGAGTGTGTGGGTGTCTATGTGTGCGAGGTTTCTGCGGGGGTGCGCATGTTGCTGGACATGGGTGACTGGTGAGGAGGACAGGCATGAGAAAGTGAGCAGATGGTGGTCAGATAGAGGGAGAGGGGAGGTGGTGAAGTTAGATCGAGAGCAGAGACGGGTGAAGACCAGGTCTAGTGTATGTCCATCTGTGTGGGTGGCTGTGGAGGACCACTGAGTAAGTCCAAAAGATGAAGTAAGGGACAGAAGTTTGGAGGCTGCTGACTGAAGGGTATCAGTGGGGATGTTGAAGTCACCCATGATGATGGTGGGAATGTCAGAAGAGAGTAAGTGAAGAAGGTGGCGAATTGGTCAATAAAGGCAGTGGCCGGCCCGGAGGTCGGTATATGACGGCCACTTGGATGTTGGAGGGAGAGTAGATGCCGACAGAGTGGACTTCAAAAGAGGGGAGGGTGTTGTGGATTCTGTTTGTGGGCTCCCTCTGGTGGTTACTGCTGGTACTGGGTGACTTTGGTGGGTTGCGGCCTTTGGTTTCCACCTGTCCATCAGAGGCTGGGTTGTCCTGATTCTCAATGGCGAGAGAACATAGCCCAGCATATATGAGAACTAGCTCTTGGAAGATGGAAACTATACTGACCATGAACTAAACCTGCCGCACAACTAGAAGTGGCCGGGTAGCATGCCTACGTTTTTTATCCCTAGATGCCCAGCGCCAGCCGGAGAACTACCTAATCCTAGCAGAGGAAAAGACAGTCCTGGCTCACCTCTAGAGAAATTTTCCCAAAAGGCAGACAGAGGCCCCCACATATATTGGCGGTGATTTTAGATGAAATGACAAACGTAGTATGAAAATAGGTTTAGCAAAATCGAGGTCCGCTTACTAGATAGCATGAAGACAGAAAGGGCACTTTCATGGTCAGCAGAAAACCCTCTCAAAACACCATCCAGAAATTACTTTAAGACTCTAGCATTAACTCATAACACCAGAGTGGCAATTTCCGCTCACAAGAGCTTTCCAGACACAGTAACGAAACAGCAGCTGTGAACAGGAACAAAATGCAAAAACACACAAGGACAAAAGTCCAACTTAGCTAGGAGTAGTCTAGTAGCAGGAACATGCACAGAAGGCTTCTGATTACATTGTTGACCGGCATGAAACTGACAGAGGAGCAAGGTTATATAGCGACTCCCACATCCTGATAGGAGCAGGTGAACAGAGGGGATGATGCACACAAGTACAATTCCACAAGTGGCCACCGGGGGAGCCCAGAATCCAATTTCACAACAGTACCCCCCCCTCAAGGAGGGGGCACCGAACCCTCACCAGAACCACCAGGGCGATCAGGATGAGCCCTATGAAAGGCACGGACAAGATCGGAGGCATGAACATCAGAGGCAGTGACCCAAGAATTATCCTCCTGACCGTATCCCTTCCATTTAACCAGATACTGGAGTTTCCGTCTGGAAACACGAGAGTCTAAGATCTTTTCCACAACGTACTCCAACTCACCCTCAACCAACACCGGAGCAGGAGGCTCAACGGAAGGCACAGCCGGTACCTCATACCTGCGCAACAATGACCGATGAAAAACATTATGAATCGAAAAGGATGCAGGGAGGTCCAAACGGAAGGACACAGGGTTAAGAATCTCCAATATCTTGTACGGGCCGATGAACCGAGGCTTAAACTTAGGAGAAGAAACCCTCATAGGGACAAAACGAGAAGACAACCACACCAAGTCCCCAACACAAAGCCGAGGACCAACACGACGACGGCGGTTGGCAAAAAGCTGAGTCTTCTCCTGGGACAACTTCAAATTGTCCACCACCTGCCCCCAAATCTGATGCAACCTCTCCACCACAGCATCCACTCCAGGACAATCCGAAGATTCCACTTGACCGGAGGAAAATCGAGGATGAAACCCCGAATTACAGAAAAACGGGGACACCAAGGTGGCAGAGCTGGCCCGATTATTGAGGGCGAACTCCGCCAAAGGCAAAAAAGCAACCCAATCATCCTGATCCGCAGACACAAAACACCTCAAATATGTCTCCAAGGTCTGATTAGTCCGCTCGGTCTGGCCATTAGTCTGAGGATGGAAAGCAGACGAAAAAGACAAATCTATGCCCATCCTAGCACAGAATGCCCGCCAAAATCTAGACACGAATTGGGTCCCTCTGTCAGAAACGATATTCTCCGGAATACCATGCAAACGAACAACATTTTGAAAAAACAGAGGAACCAGCTCGGAAGAAGAAGGCAACTTAGGCAAGGGAACCAGATGGACCATCTTAGAGAAACGGTCACACACCACCCAGATGACAGACATCTTCTGAGAAACAGGCAGATCCGAAATAAAATCCATCGAGATGTGCGTCCAAGGCCTCTTCGGGATAGGCAAGGGTAACAACAATCCACTAGCCCGAGAACAACAAGGCTTGGCCCGAACACAAACGTCACAAGACTGCACAAAGCCTCGCACATCTCGTGACAGGGAAGGCCACCAGAAGGACCTTGCCACCAAATCCCTGGTACCAAAGATTCCAGGATGACCTGCCAACGCAGAAGAATGAACCTCAGAGATGACTCTACTGGTCCAATCATCAGGAACAAACAGTCTACCAGGTGGGCAACGATCAGGTCTATCCGCCTGAAACTCCTGCAAGGCCCGCCGCAGGTCTGGAGAAACGGCAGACAATATCACTCCATCTTTAAGGATACCTGTGGGCTCAGAATTACCAGGGGAGTCAGGCTCAAAACTCCTAGAAAGGGCATCCGCCTTAACATTCTTAGAACCCGGTAGGTAAGACACCACAAAATTAAACCGAGAGAAAAACAACGACCAGCGCGCCTGTCTAGGATTCAGGCGCCTGGCAGACTCAAGGTAAATTAAATTTTTGTGGTCAGTCAATACCACCACCTGATGTCTGGCCCCCTCAAGCCAGTGACGCCACTCCTCAAAAGCCCACTTCATGGCCAAAAGCTCCCGATTCCCAATATCATAATTCCGTTCGGCGGGCGAAAATTTACGGGAAAAAAAGGCACAAGGTCTCATCACGGAGCAGTCGGAACTTCTCTGCGACAACACCGCCCCAGCTCCGATTTCAGAAGCGTCGACCTCAACCTGAAAAGGAAGAGCAACATCAGGCTGACGCAACACTGGGGCGGAAGAAAAGCGGCGCTTGAGCTCCCGAAAGGCCTCCACAGCATCAGGGGACCAATCAGCAACATCAGCACCCTTCTTAGTCAAATCAGTCAATGGTTTTACAACATCAGAAAAACCAGCAATAAATCGACAATAAAAGTTAGCAAAGCCCAAAAATTTCTGAAGACTCTTAAGAGAAGAGGGTTGCGTCCAATCACCAATAGCCTGAACCTTGACAGGATCCATCTCGATGGAAGAGGGGGAAAAAATGTATCCCAAGAAGGAAATCTTTTGAACCCCAAAAACACACTTAGAACCCTTCACACACAAGGAATTAGACCGCAAAACCTGAAAAACCCTCCTGACCTGCTGGACATGAGAGTCCCAGTCATCCGAAAAAATCAGAATATCATCCAGATACACAATCATAAATTTATCCAAATAATCGCGGAAAATGTCATGCATAAAGGACTGGAAGACTGAAGGGGCATTTGAAAGACCAAAAGGCATCACCAAATACTCAAAATGGCCCTCGGGCGTATTAAATGCGGTTTTCCACTCATCCCCCTGCTTGATTCGCACCAAATTATACGCCCCACGGAGATCAATCTTAGAGAACCACTTGGCCCCCTTTATACGAGCAAACAAATCAGTAAGCAGTGGTAACGGATATTGATATTTAACCGTGATTTTATTCAAAAGTCGATAATCAATACACGGCCTCAAAGAGCCGTCTTTCTTAGACACAAAGAAAAAACCGGCTCCTAAGGGAGATGACGAAGGACGAATATGTCCCTTTTCCAAGGACTCCTTTATATATTCTCGCATAGCCGCGTGTTCAGGCACAGACAGATTAAATAAACGACCCTTAGGGTATTTACTACCCGGGATCAAGTCTATGGCACAATCGCACTCCCGGTGCGGAGGTAGTGAACCAACCTTGGGTTCTTCAAAAACGTCACGAAAGTCAGACAAGAATTCAGGAATCTCAGAGGGAATAGATGATGAAATGGAAACCAAAGGTACGTCCCCATGAGTTCCTTTACACCCCCAGCTTAACACAGACATAGCTCTCCAGTCGAGGACTGGGTTATGAGATTGCAGCCATGGCAATCCCAGCACCAAAACATCATGTAGATTATACAGTACCAGAAAGCGAATAACCTCCTGGTGATCCGGATTAACACGCATAGTCACTTGTGTCCAGTATTGTGGTTTATTACTAGCCAATGGGGTGGAGTCAATCCCTTTCAGAGGTATCGGAGCCTCCAATGGCTCCAAATCATACCCACAGCGTTTGGCAAAGGACCAATCCATAAGACTCAAAGCAGCGCCAGAGTCGACATAGGCGTCCGCGGTAATAGATGACAAAGAACAAATCAGGGTCACAGATAGAATAAACTTAGACTGTAAAGTGCTAATTGAAACAGACTTGTCAGGCTTCTTAGTACGCTTAAAGCATGCTGATATAACATGAGTTGAATCACCACAATAGAAGCACAACCCATTTTTTCGTCTAAAATTCTGCCGCTCGCTTCTGGACAGAATTCTATCACATTGCATATTTTCTGGCGTTTTCTCAGTAGACACCGCCAAATGGTGCACAGGTTTGCGCTCCCGCAGACGCCTATCGATCTAAATAGCCATCGTCATGGACTCATTCAGACTCGCAGGCACAGGGAACCCCACCATAACATCCTTAATGGCATCAGAGAGACCTTCTCTGAAAATCGCCGCCAGGGCGCACTCATTCCACTGAGTAAGCACAGACCATTTGCGGAATTTTTGGCAGTATATTTCAGCTTCATCTTGCCCCTGAGACAAGGACATCAAGGCCTTTTCCGCCTGAAGCTCTAAATGAGGTTCCTCATAAAGCAACCCCAAGGCCAGAAAAAACGCATCCACATTGAGCAACGCAGGATCCCCTGGTGCCAATGCAAAAGCCCAGTCCTGAGGGTCGCCCCGGAGCAAGGAAATTACAATCCTGACCTGCTGTGCAGGGTCTCCGGCAGAGCGAGACTTCAGGGACAAAAACAATTTGCAATTATTTTTAAAATTTTGAAAGTG
This sequence comes from Ranitomeya variabilis, assembly GCF_051348905.1. NCBI lineage: Eukaryota > Metazoa > Chordata > Amphibia > Anura > Dendrobatidae > Ranitomeya > Ranitomeya variabilis. The sequence continues at coordinate 75,683,165 of NC_135233.1, forward strand.
AGATCTATTCCCCGAGAAGAATTCAGGCAAAGGAATTCTAGGCTCAGACATAGGTGCATGAACAACAAAATCTTGCAAATTTTGTACCTTTGTGGCGAGATTATTCAAACCTGTAGCTACACTCTGAAGATCCATTTGAAACAGGTGAACACAGAGCCATTCAAGGATTAGAAGGAGAGAAAGAGAGGAAGGCTGCAGCATAGGCAAACTAGCAAGTGATTCAATTAAGAGCACACTCAGAACTAGAGGGAAAAAAAAAAAAAATTGTAGCAGACTTCTTTTTTCTCTCCTTTCTCAGCCAGTAATTTAACCCTTTTTTGGGCCGGTCAAACTGTCCTGATTCTCAATGGCGAGAGAACATAGCCCAGCATATATGAGAACTAGCTCTTGGAAGATGGAAACTATACTGACCATGAACTAAACCTGCCGCACAACTAGAAGTGGCCGGGTAGCATGCCTACGTTTTTTATCCCTAGATGCCCAGCGCCAGCCGGAGAACTACCTAATCCTAGCAGAGGAAAAGACAGTCCTGGCTCACCTCTAGAGAAATTTTCCCAAAAGGCAGACAGAGGCCCCCACATATATTGGCGGTGATTTTAGATGAAATGACAAACGTAGTATGAAAATAGGTTTAGCAAAATCGAGGTCCGCTTACTAGATAGCATGAAGACAGAAAGGGCACTTTCATGGTCAGCAGAAAACCCTCTCAAAACACCATCCAGAAATTACTTTAAGACTCTAGCATTAACTCATAACACCAGAGTGGCAATTTCCGCTCACAAGAGCTTTCCAGACACAGTAACGAAACAGCAGCTGTGAACAGGAACAAAATGCAAAAACACACAAGGACAAAAGTCCAACTTAGCTAGGAGTAGTCTAGTAGCAGGAACATGCACAGAAGGCTTCTGATTACATTGTTGACCGGCATGAAACTGACAGAGGAGCAAGGTTATATAGCGACTCCCACATCCTGATAGGAGCAGGTGAACAGAGGGGATGATGCACACAAGTACAATTCCACAAGTGGCCACCGGGGGAGCCCAGAATCCAATTTCACAACACTGGGTGTTTCCTATTTTACCTGGCCTTTCTGTCATTCCCTTGCCGGCTATCAATGTATTCAGATGTGCTCTGTTTGGTTCCTGCCTACCTGCTCCCAGATCTTTCAGGATAAGCTAAGTGCTGATTTTCAGTTGTTTGGGTTTTTTTTTGTCCAGCTTGCTTATTATGTCTCTATGCTAGCTGGTAGCTCTAGTGGACTGAGGTTCTCCCCATGTGCCATGAGTTGGCACATGGGTTCTTGTAATCTCAGGATGGTTTTTTTGATTAGGGTTTTTTGCTGACCGCTCAGTCCCCTTTTGTATCGTTCTGCTTTCTAGTTTACAGCGGGCCTCAATTTGCTAAAACTATATATATCATCTCTATGTGTGTGCCTTCCTCTCATTTCACCGTCAATACATGTGAGGGGGCAACTATATCTTTTGGGGTTCATTCCTCTGGAGGCAAGTGAGGTCTTTATTTTCTCTGCAGTACTAGTTAGCTCTTAGGCTGGTGCGTGGCGTCTAGAACCAACGTAGGCACGCTCCCTGGCTATCTCTAGTTGCGTTTGTCAGGCGTAGGGCAGCGGTCAGCCCAGGTTCCATCACCCTAGAGCTCGTCCGTTATCTATTTGTACTTTGCTTGTCCTGTGCTATCCCTAGCCATTGGGGATTCATGACAGTATAGCCGGCCCACAAAGTGTTAATTGTTTGGGCTGAAGCAGGAGAAAAAGAAGTGTTTAAGGGAAATTTTTTTTTTTTTCCCTTCAGAGTTTTGCTGCCTAGCCCTTAATTGCTGTCTAGCTGCTTCTTACCTCCTCTTAACCCTTGAATGGCTCTGATCTTAGCTGTTTAACATGGATGTCCAGAGTTTGGCTTCCAGCCTGAGTAATCTCGCGGCAAAAGTTCAAAACATACAGGATTTTGTTGTTCACACTCCCATGTCTGAACCTAGAATTCCTATTCCAGAGTTCTTTTCTGGAGATAGATCTACCTTCCTGAATTTCAGGAACAATTGTAAATTGTTTCTTTCTTTAAAATCTCGCTCCTCTGGAGACCCTTCTCAACAGGTCAAGATTGTAATATCTTTCCTGCGGGGCGACCCTCAGAATTGGGCATTTGCATTGGCACCAGGGGATCCTGCATTGCTCAGTGTGGATGCGTTTTTTCTGGCATTGGGATTGCTCTATGAGGAACCTAACCTAGAGATTCAGGCTGAAAAGGCTTTATTAGCCCTCTCTCAGGGGCATGATGAAGCTGAAATATATTGTCAAAAAATTCAGAAATGGTCGGTGCTTACTCAGTGGAATGAGTGCGCCCTGGCTGCAAACTTCAGAAATGGTCTTTCTGAGGCCATTAAGGATATTATGGTGGGGTTCCCTACGCCTACAGGTCTGAATGAGTCTATGGCTATGGCCATTCAGATTGATCGGCGTTTACGGGAGCGCAAACCCATGCACCAGTTGGCGGTGTCTTCTGAACAGGCACCTGAGACTATGCAATGTGATAGAATTCAGTCCAGAAGTGAACGGCAAAATTATAGGCGGAAAAATGGATTGTGTTTTTATTGTGGTGATTCAGCTCAAGTTATATCAGCATGCTCTAAACGCACAAAAAGGGTTGATAAATCTTTTGCCATTGGTACTCTGCAGCCTAAGTTCATTTTGTCTGTGACTCTGATTTTTTCACTGTCTTCCATTTCCGTCGATGCCTATGTGGATTCGGGCGCTGCCCTGAGTCTTATGGATTGGTCATTTGCTAAACGCTGCGGTTTTAGTCTGGAGCCTCTGGAAGTTCCTATTCCTCTGAAGGGAATTGACTCTACACCATTGGCTATGAATAAACCGCAGTATTGGACACAGGTGACCATGCGCATGACTCCCGTTCATCAGGAGGTGATTCGCTTCCTTGTACTGTATAATTTACATGATGTACTAGTGCTTGGTCTGCCATGGTTACAAACTCATAATCCTGTCCTGGACTGGAAAACAATGTCTGTGTTAAGCTGGGGATGTCAGGGGGTTCATGATTATGCACCTCCGATTTCAATCGCTTCATCTACTCCTTCTGAGATCCCTGCGTTTTTGTCTGACTATAGGGATGTTTTTGAGGAGCCTAAGCTCAATTCGCTCCCTCCTCATAGAGAGTGTGACTGTGCTATAGAATTGATTCCTGGCAGTAAGTTCCCTAAGGGTCGTTTATTTAATCTGTCACTGCCAGAGCATACTGCTATGCGGAATTATATTAAGGAGTCCTTGGAAAAGGGACATATTCGTCCATCTTCGTCCCCTCTGGGAGCAGGTTTCTTTTTCGTAGCTAAAAAAGATGGTTCCCTGAGGCCTTGTATAGATTATCGCCTTCTGAATAAGATTACAGTCAAATACCAGTATCCATTGCCATTATTAACTGATTTGTTTGCTCGCATTAAGGGGGCTAGGTGGTTCACTAAGATAGATCTTCGCGGTGCGTATAATCTGGTGCGGATAAAACAGGGTGATGAGTGGAAAACCGCATTTAATACGCCTGAGGGCCATTTTGAGTATTTGGTAATGCCTTTTGGACTCTCCAATGCTCCGTCAGTCTTTCAGTCCTTTATGTACAATATTTTCCGTGAATATCTGGATAAGTTTATGATTGTGTATTTGGATGATATTTTGGTGTTTTCTGATGACTGGGAGTCTCATGTTCTACAGGTCAGGAAGGTGTTTCAGGTTCTGCGGGCCAATTCTCTGTTTGTGAAGGGTTCAAAGTGTCTCTTCGGAGTCCAGAAGATTTCTTTTTTGGGGTACATTTTTTCTCCTTCTACTATTGAGATGGATCCCGTCAAGGTTCAGGCTATTTGTGACTGGACACAACCTACATCTGTTAAGAGCCTTCAGAAGTTCTTGGGGTTTGCTAATTTTTATCGTCGGTTCATTGCTAATTTTTCCAGTATTGTCAAACCATTGACTGATTTGACTAAAAAGGGTGCTGATGTTGCTGATTGGTCTCCTGCGGCCGTGGAGGCCTTTCAGGAACTTAAGCGCCGGTTTTCTTCTGCTCCTGTGTTGTGTCAACCAGATGTTTCACTTCCTTTTCAGGTTGAGGTTGATGCTTCCGAGATTGGAGCGGGGGCGGTTTTGTCACAGAGAAGTTCTAATGGCTCGGTGATGAAGCCATGTGCATTCTTCTCTAGAAAATTCTCGCCCGCCGAGCGCAATTATGATGTGGGTAATCGGGAGCTTTTGGCCATGAAGTGGGCATTTGAGGAGTGGCGTCATTGGCTTGAGGGTGCTAAACATCGTGTGGTGGTCTTGACTGATCACAAGAATCTCATTTACCTTGAGTCTGCCAGGCGTTTGAATCCTAGACAGGCTCGTTGGTCGTTGTTTTTTTCTCGTTTCAATTTCGTGGTTTCATACCTGCCAGGTTCAAAGAATGTGAAGGCAGATGCTCTTTCCAGGAGTTTTGTGCCTGACTCTCCTGGAGACTCTGGGCCTACTGGTATCCTTAGGGATGGGGTAATATTGTCCGCCGTATCCCCAGACTTGCGACGTGCATTGCAGGAGTTTCAGGTGGATAAACCGGATCGTTGTCCACCAGAAAGACTGTTTGTTCCGGATGATTGGACCAGTAGAGTCATCTCCGAGGTCCATTCTTCTGTGTTGGCTGGTCATCCTGGAATATTTGGTACTAGAGACTTGGTGGCTAGGGTTGAGCGAAACGGGTCGATCATTTTCAAAAGTCGCCGACTTTTGGCTAAGTCGGCGTCTCATGAAACCCGATCCGACCCCTGTGCTTGTCGGCCATGCGGTACGCGACTTTCGCGCCAAAGTCGCGTTTCAATGACGCGAAAAGCGCCATTTCTCAGCCAATGAAGGTGAACGCAGAGTGTGGGCAGCGTGATGACATAGATCCTGGTCCCCACCATCTTAGAGAAGGGCATTGCAGTGATTGGCTTGCTGTCTGCGGCGTCACAGGGGCTATAAAGGGGCGTTCCCGCCGACCGCCATCTTACTGCTGCTGATCTGAGCTTAGGGACAGGTTGCTGCCGCTTCATCAGAAGCAGGGAGAGCGTTAGGCAGGGTCCACTAACCACCAAACCGCTTGTGCTGCAGCGATTTCCACTGTCCAACACCACCTTCGGTGTGCAGGAACAGTGGAAGCTATTTTTTTTTTTTTTTCCCCTCAGCGCTGTAGCTCATTGGGCTGCCCTAGAAGGCTCCGTGATAGCTGTATTGCTGTGTGTACGCCACTGTGGAAACCAACTGCTTTTTTCAAAGCACATATCCTCTTGTTCCTTCCTTTCTGCACAGCTATCTTTTTTGTTTGTCCACACTTTTTATTTAATTTGTGCATCAGTCCACTCCTATTGCTGCCTGCCATACCTGGCTTACATTACTGCAGGGAGATAGTAATTGTAGGACAGTTTTTTTTTTTTTTTTGTTTTTTTTTTGTGGGAGATTAAGATTGGCATTTCTGCTACAGTGCCATCCCTGTGTGTGCCATCTCTCACTGAGTGGGCCATAGAAAGCCTATTTATTTTTTCCGTGATTTGTGTTCTAAAATCTACCTCAACACAGAAACACTACATCAATCAGTGGGAGAAAAATATTGGCCTCAGTCAGGGCTTGTGTGCCACTGCTGTGTGTGCGCTATCTCTCATTCAGTGGGCTATAGCAAGCCTATATTTTTTTTTTTTTTTTTTTTTTAATATTATTTGGTTTCAAAAGTCTCCCTGAAAAAAAAAAAAAACCTAAAAAAACAGTGGGAGAGTAATATTGCCCTTTCAGCTTGTGTGCCAGTCTTGACTCCTGGGTGTGCCACCTCTCTCCCTCTCATTCAGTGGGCCATAGAAAGCCTATTTATTTTTTTTTTTAAATATTATTGGGTTTCTAAAGTCTCCCTGAAAAAACAAAAAATACATAAAAAAACAGTGGGAGAGTAATATTGCCCTTTCAGCTTGTGTGCCAGTCTTGACTCCTGGGTGTGCCACCTCTCTCCCTTTCATTCAGTGGGCCATAGAAAGCCTATTTTTTTTTTTTTTAATATTATTTGGTTTCTAATTCTCCCTGAAAAAAAAAAAAAAACCTAAAAAAACAGTGGGAGAGTAATATTGCCCTTTCAGCTTGTGTGCCAGTCTTGACTCCTGGGTGTGCCACCTCTCTCCCTCTCATTCAGTGGGCCATAGAAAGCCTATTTATTTTTTTTTTTAAATATTATTGGGTTTCTAAAGTCTCCCTGAAAAAAACAAAAAATACATAAAAAAACAGTGGGAGAGTAATATTGCCCTTTCAGCTTGTGTGCCAGTCTTGACTCCTGGGTGTGCCACCTCTCTCCCTTTCATTCAGTGGGCCATAGAAAGCCTATTTATTTTTTTTTTTAAATATTATTGGGTTTCTAAAGTCTCCCTGAAAAAACAAAAAAAACCTAAAAAAACAGTGGGAGAGTAATATTGCCCTTTCAGCTTGTGTGCCAGTCTTGACTCCTGGGTGTGCCACCTCTCTCCCTCTCATTCAGTGGGCCATAGAAAGCCTATTTATTTTTTTTTTAAAATATTATTGGGTTTCTAAAGTCTCCCTGAAAAAAAAAAAAAAACCTAAAAAAACAGTGGGAGAGTAATATTGCCCTTTCAGCTTGTGTGCCAGTCTTGACTCCTGGGTGTGCCACCTCTCTCCCTCTCATTCAGTGGGCCATAGAAAGCCTATTTATTTTTTTTTAAAAATATTATTGGGTTTCTAAAGTCTCCCTGAAAAAAACAAAAAATACATAAAAAAACAGTGGGAGAGTAATATTGCCCTTTCAGCTTGTGTGCCAGTCTTGACTCCTGGGTGTGCCACCTCTCTCCCTTTCATTCAGTGGGCCATAGAAAGCCTATTTATTTTTTTTTTTAAATATTATTGGGTTTCTAAAGTCTCCCTGAAAAAACAAAAAAAACCTAAAAAAACAGTGGGAGAGTAATATTGCCCTTTCAGCTTGTGTGCCAGTCTTGACTCCTGGGTGTGCCACCTCTCTCCCTCTCATTCAGTGGGCCATAGAAAGCCTATTTATTTTTTTTTTTAAATATTATTGGGTTTCTAAAGTCTCCCTGAAAAAAACAAAAAATACATAAAAAAACAGTGGGAGAGTAATATTGCCCTTTCAGCTTGTGTGCCAGTCTTGACTCCTGGGTGTGCCACCTCTCTCCCTCTCATTCAGTGGGCCATAGAAAGCCTTTTTTTTTTTTGGTTTTTTTAATATTATTTGGTTTCTAAAGTCTCCCTGAAAAAAACAAAAAAAACATAAAAAACAGTGGGAGAGTAATATTGCCCTTTCAGCTTGTGCGCCAGTCTTGACTCCTGGTTGTGCCACCTCTCTCTCTCTAATTGTGGGCCATAGAAAGCCTTTTTTTTTTTTAAAATATTATTGGGTTTCTAAAGTCTCCCTGAAAAAACAAAAAATACATAAAAAAACAGTGGGAGAGTAATATTGCCCTTTCAGCTTGTGTGCCAGTCTTGACTCCTGGGTGTGCCACCTCTCTCCCTCTCATTCAGTGGGCCATAGAAAGCCTTTTTTTTTTTTGGTTTTTTTAATATTATTTGGTTTCTAAAGTCTCCCTGAAAAAAACAAAAAAAACATAAAAAACAGTGGGAGAGTAATATTGCCCTTTCAGCTTGTGCGCCAGTCTTGACTCCTGGTTGTGCCACCTCTCTCTCTCTAATTGTGGGCCATAGAAAGCCTTTTTTTTTTTTTTTTTTAATATTATTTGGTTTCTAAAGTCTCCCTGAGAAAAAAAAATAAATAAATTAGGTGGGAGATTAATATTGACATTAGTGCTTGAGTGACAGTCCTGCGTGTGTGTCATCTCTGTGATTTTGTGCCACAGAAAACAGAGTGTGTAACATTGTGCCTGATTTTCCTTGTGGTCTCACCAACCTGTTAAGGGATATTGAAATCATACTGAAGTTATAGCTCACCGTGTAAGTTGTTTGATAGCAACAAATAAAGTTACTTTGGTTAAGATTTTAAAACAATGAGGAAGTCTGGTGCAAGAGGTCGTCGTGGGCGTTCATTGTCAGCTGGTAATGATGGTAGTGGTAGTGGAGCATCAGGTGGTCGTGGGGATAAAAATATTCCACCTAAGTCTGGAGCTGTGGAGCCAGTTTCGTCGTCAGGCTACACAAGGCCTCGAACGCTCTCTTTTCTGGGAGTAGGAAAACCGCTTTTAAAGGCGGAGCAGCAACAGCAAGTTTTGGCTTACATTGCAGACTCAGCCTCTAGCTCTTTTGCCTCCTCTTCCGAAACTGGTAAATGTAAAAGCAGCGCGTCGCTTGTGGATGTTCACGGTCAGGGACAAGTCGCTTCCTTGTCCTCCTCAGCAAAAACTACAACAAGAGAGAAGGATGCAGCAGGCGACACAACGGGTCACTCCATGGAGCTCTTTACACATACCGTCCCTGGCTTAGAAAGTGAAACATTTAACAGGCCATGCCCATTACAAGTATATTCTGACATGGAGTGCACTGATGCACAGCCACAGCCAGAGTACTATGCTGCTCCTTTGACTCAGACCACCACATTGCCCTCTCAGGGTACAGATCCACAATCAGACCCTGATGAGACTATGTTGCCCCGCCACGAACGCTATACCACCGACCGACACAGTGACACAGACGAAGTTGCACACGAGCTCGAAGAGGAGGTAATAGATGACCCAGTTATTGACCCCGATTGGCAGCCATTGGGGGAACAGGGTGCAGGCGGCAGTAGTTCAGAAGCGGAGGTGGAGGAGGGGCCGCAGCAGGCATCAACATCGCAACAGGTTCCATCTGCCGGGCCCGTATCTGGACCAAAACGCGTGTCAAAGCCAAAACCTGTTGGAGCACAGCGTTGCCATCCGGTTAAAGCTCAGTCTGCAATCCCTGAAAAGGGATCAGAGTCTAGGAAGAGTGCAGTCTGGCATTTTTTTAAACAACATCCAACTGATCAGCGCAAAGTCATCTGTCAAAAATGTTCAACTAGCTTAAGCAGAGGTCAGAATCTGAAAAGTCTAAATACTAGTTGCATGCATAGACACTTAACCACCATGCATTCTCAAGCCTGGACTAACTACCAAACGTCCCTCAAGGTTGTAGCACCCTCGGCCAATGAAGCTAGTCAGCAACGCAACATCCCTTCCGTCACTGTAAGGCCACCATTTTCCGCACCACCGGCAGTATCTGTGCAGGTTTCTTTGCCAGCCAAAAGCAGTCAGGGTCAGGGAATCACCAGTTTTGTAGGAGGAAATATTGCATGTAGGGCACCGGCGGAAACAATACCGTCTCCAACCGTCTCTCAGTCTGCCATGTCCACCGGCACACCCGAAAGTTCCACGATCTACAGCTCTCCAGTCCAGCTCACCCTACATGAGACTCTGGTTAGAAAAAGGAAGTACTTATCCTCGCATCCGCGTACACAGGGTTTTAACGCCCACATAGCTAGACTAATCTCGTTAGAGATGATGCCCTACCGGTTAGTTGAAAGCGAAGCTTTCAAAGCCCTGATGGAGTACGCTGAACCACGATACGAGCTACCCAGTCGACACTTTTTTTCCAGAAAAGCCATCCCAGCCCTGCACCAGCATGTTAAACAGCGCATCGTCCATGCACTCAGGCAATCTGTGAGTACAAAGGTGCACCTGACTACAGATGCATGGACCAGTAGGCATGGCCAGGGACGTTATGTGTCCATCACGGCACACTGGGTGAATGTGGTGGATGCAGGGTCCACAGGCGACATCAATTTAGGGACAGTTGTGCCTAGCCCACGGTCTAGGAAACAGTTGGCTGTAGGCGTTCGCACCCCCTCCTCCTCCTCCTCGTCCTCCTGCAGAAGCTACAGCTCTTCCACAGAACGCAGTCGGCCAACCACTCCATCGGCAGATGACACTGTTGCACACCAGTTGTCCCATTATGGGCCAGCTACTGCCAAGCGTCAGCAGGCTGTATTGGCTATGAAGTGTTTGGGCGACAACAGACACACCGCGGAAGTTCTGTCCGAGTTCTTGCAACAAGAAACGCAGTCGTGGCTGGGCACAGTAGATCTTGAGGCAGGCAAGGTAGTGAGTGATAACGGAAGGAATTTCATGGCTGCCATCTCCCTTTCCCAACTGAAACACATTCCTTGCCTGGCTCACACCTTAAACCTGGTGGTGCAGTGCTTATTGAAAACTTATCCTGGGTTCTCCGACCTGCTCCTCAAAGTGCGTGCACTTTGCTCACATATCCGACGTTCGCCTGTACACGCCAGCCGTATGCAGACCTATCAGCGGTCTTTGAACCTTCCCCAGCATCGCCTAATCATAGACGTTGCAACAAGGTGGAACTCAACACTGCACATGCTTCAGAGACTGTGCGAACAGAGGCGTGCTGTTATTTATTTGTGGGAGGATACACGGGCAGGCAGTAGGATGGCAGACATGGAGTTGTCAGGTGTGCAGTGGTCGAAGATACAAGACATGTGTCAAGTCCTTCAGTGTTTTGAGGAATGCACACGGCTGGTTAGTGCAGACAACGCCGTAATAAGCATGAGCATCCCCCTAATGCGTCTGCTGATGCAAAGTTTGACGCACATAAAGGAGCAGGCGTCTGCACCAGAGGAAGAGGGAAGCCTTGATGACAGTCAGCCATTGTCTGGTCAGGGCAGTGTACAGGACGAGGTAGCGGGCGAAGAGGAGGTGGAGGACGAGGAGGATGATGGGGATGAGTATATTTTTAATGCGGAAACTTTCACGGGGGCACAGGAAATTGGTTGCGTGTCACGGCCGGGTTCTGGTTTTTTGAGGGACACAAGTGACGTAGATTTGCCTGCAACTGCCCCTCAACCAATCACAACCGGAGATTTGACAAGTGGAACTTTGGCCCACATGGCGGATTATGCCTTACGTATCCTACAAAGGGACACACGCATTACGAAAATGATGAACGATGACGATTACTGGTTGGCCTGCCTCCTTGATCCACGCTATAAAGGCAAATTGCAAAATATTATGCCACATGAGAACTTGGAACTAATATTAGCAACCAAACAATCAACTCTTGTTGACCGTTTGCTTCAGGCATTCCCAGCACACAGCGCACGTGATCGTTCTCACACGAGCTCCAGGGGGCAGCAGACTAGGAGTGTTAGGGGTGCACACATCAGAAGTGGCGTTGGACAGAGGGGTTTTCTGACCAGGTTGTGGAGTGATTTTGCTATGACCGCAGACAGGACAGGTACTGCTGCATCAATTGAAAGTGACAGGAGACAACATTTGTCCAGTATGGTTACTAACTATTTTTCATCCCTTATCGATGTTCTCCCTCAACCGTCATTCCCATTTGATTACTGGGCCTCCAAATTAGACACCTGGCCAGAATTGGCAGAATATGCATTGCAGGAGCTTGCTTGCCCGGCAGCAAGTGTCCTATCAGAAAGAGTATTCAGTGCTGCAGGGTCAATATTAACCGAAAAAAGGACTCGTCTGGCTACCCAAAATGTTGACGATCTAACATTCATTAAAATGAACCACAACTGGATTTCAAAATCTTTTGCCCCACCTTGCCCGGCCGACACCTAGCTTTCCTATGAAAAGCTCTTGCCTGTGAATTACTTTTCTAATGTCTAATTTGCTGCTGCAGATTGTACAGCATACGACATGTTTACACCTCCCTAAATGGCCAAACTCCCCACACGGGGCCGTGGTATTGCGACTTGGCGCAAGCACCCGTGAGACTGCTGTTTGTCTGAAGAGGTGGGTGTGCTCGCTTTTGGTTGACGGCATTGCTACTGGGTCCCTCATAGTACAATGTAGTGTCTCTGGCGGTGGTGGTGCGCACCCAACGTCAGACACACCGTTGTAACATGAGTGGCCCTGGGGCGGTCCCGCCGGCCTCAAGAGAGTTCCCCCCTACCCCAGCTCAAACTGGGCTCTACTACGTGCAAAATTATGTCGCACAGCTCCACCAATCTTTAGTCTATTCGCTGACATCATTCAATGTCTGGCACTGACAATACAAATTTGTAGACATCTATGATGCAACTTAAAGTAGTCTGTGTCTGTGTCCTATATTGGCACCATTAAATAGTTACTGCCAAATTACTATGTCAGAAACACAGCAGATGAGCCCACCCCTGTACCTAAGTATGCCATCTTTTTTTTTGTTTTGGTTGTTTTGCGAGACATTAACATCTATTTATATTTTGGGAGTACTGGGACAGACACTCCTTGCACTACTCCTCCACTCAGCACCAAGCTGCCTGCCCGTGTATCCATGTAACCGCTGTAAAACTGCCATGAGCCTATTGTTTGTTATTTTAGGCCTTTGATAGCCTGTCTGCGGTCCCTACTCCTCCACTGACCACCAAGCTGCCTGCCCGTGTATCCATGTAACCGCTGTAAAACTGCCATGAGCCTATTGTTTGTTATTTTAGGCCTTTGAAGCCTTTCTGCGCTCCCTCCTTCCACTAGTCCTCCACTGACCAGACCACTGCTGCCCGTGTACCCCTGGAACCAATTTTAAAGTGCCTACAGCCAGCCCATTTTATTGTGTTAGGCCTTCGAAGCCTGTCTGCGGTCCCTCCTTCCACTAGGCCTCCACTGACCAGACCACTGCTGCCCGTGTACCCCTGGAACCAATTTTAAAGTGCCTACAGCCAGCCCATTTTATTGTGTTAGGCCTTCGAAGCCTGTCTGCGGTCCATACTTCCACTAGTCCTCCACTGACCAGACCACTGCTGCCCGTGTACCCCTGGAACCAATTTTAAAGTGCCTACAGCCAGCCCATTTTATTGTGTTAGGCCTTCGAAGCCTGTCTGCGGTCCATACTTCCACTAGGCCTCCACTGACCAGACCACTGCTGCCCGTGTACCCCTGGAACCAATTTTAAAGTGCCTACAGCCAGCCCATTTTATTGTGTTAGGCCTTCGAAGCCTGTCTGCGGTCCCTCCTTCCACTAGGCCTCCACTGACCAGACCACTGCTGCCCGTGTACCCCTGGAACCAATTTTAAAGTGCCTACAGCCAGCCCATTTTATTGTGTTAGGCCTTCGAAGCCTGTCTGCGGTCCATACTTTAAATACTCCTCCACTCAGCACCAAGCTGCCTGCCCGTGTATCCATGTAACCGCTGTAAAACTGCCATGAGCCTATTGTTTGTTATGTTAGGCCTTTGATAGCCTGTCTGCGGTCCCTACTTTAAATACTCCTCCACTCACCACCACCAAGCTGCCTGCCCGTGTATCCATGTAACCGCTGTGAAACTGCCATGAGCCTATTGTTTTTTTATGTTAGGCCTTTGATAGCCTGTCTGCGGTCCCTACTTTAAATACTCCTCCACTCACCACCACCAAGCTGCCTGCCCGTGTATCCATGTAACCGCTGTAAAACTGCCATGAGCCTATTGTTTGTTATGTTAGGCCTTTGAAGCCTTTCTGCGCTCCCTCCTTCCACTAGTCCTCCACTGACCAGACCACTGCTGCCCGTGTACCCCTGGAACCAATTTTAAAGTGCCTACAGCCAGCCCATTTTATTGTGTTAGGCCTTCGAAGCCTGTCTGCGGTCCATACTTCCACTAGTCCTCCACTGACCAGACCACTGCTGCCCGTGTACCCCTGGAACCAATTTTAAAGTGCCTACAGTCAGCCCATTTTATTGTGTTAGGCCTTCGAAGCCTGTCTGCGGTCCATACTTCCACTAGGCCTCCACTGACCAGACCACTGCTGCCCGTGTACCCCTGGAACCAATTTTAAAGTGCCTACAGCCAGCCCATTTTATTGTGTTAGGCCTTCGAAGCCTGTCTGCGGTCCATACTTCCACTAGTCCTCCACTGACCAGACCACTGCTGCCCGTGTACCCCTGGAACCAATTTTAAAGTGCCTACAGCCAGCCCATTTTATTGTGTTAGGCCTTCGAAGCCTGTCTGCGGTCCATACTTCCACTAGGCCTCCACTGACCAGACCACTGCTGCCCGTGTACCCCTGGAACCAATTTTAAAGTGCCTACAGCCAGCCCATTTTATTGTGTTAGGCCTTCGAAGCCTGTCTGCGGTCCATACTTCCACTAGGCCTCCACTGACCAGACCACTGCTGCCCGTGTACCCCTGGAACCAATTTTAAAGTGCCTACAGCCAGCCCATTTTATTGTGTTAGGCCTTCGAAGCCTGTCTGCGGTCCATACTTTAAATACTCCTCCACTCACCACCAAGCTGCCTGCCCGTGTATCCATGTAACCGCTGTAAAACTGCCATGAGCCTATTGTTTGTTATGTTAGGCCTTTGATAGCCTGTCTGCGGTCCTTACTTTAAATACTCCTCCACTCACCACCTAGCTGCCTGTGTATCCATGTAACCGATGTAAAACTGCCATGACTGCCTACTGTTTGTTATTTTAGGCCTTTGATAGCCTGTCTGCGGCCCCTACTTGCAATACTCCTCCACTGACCACAATGCTGCCTGGAGTGCCTGCCTGTGTATCCATGTAACCGATGTAAAACTGCCATGACTGCCTACTGTTTGTTATTTTAGGCCTTTGATAGCCTGTCTGCGGCCCCTACTTGCAATACTCCTCCACTGAGCACAATGCTGCCTGGAGTGCCTGCCTGTGTATCCATGTAACCGATGTAAAACTGCCATGACTGCCTACTGTTTGTTATTTTAGGCCTTTGATAGCCTGTCTGCAGCCCCTACTTGCAATACTCCTCCACTGACCACACCAATGCTGCCCGTGTACCCCTGGAACCTATTTAAAAGTTCATAGAGCCTAGTTATATATTTTATTTACTATTAATAAGGCCATGATGGACTACGCTGTACCACGCTACAAGCTAACCAGTCGACACTTCTTTTGCGAGAAAAGCCATCCCAACCCTCCACCAGCATGTAGAAGACCGCATTGTCCATGCACTCTGGCAATCTGTGAGTACAAAGGTGCACCTGACAACAGACGCATGGACCTGTAGGCATGGCCACGGAAGATTACGTGTCCATTACGGCGCAATGGGTTAATGTGGTGGATGCATGGTCCACAGGGGACAGCCTACTAAGTCTGTCTGCAGTCCCTAATTCAAATTGTCCTCCACTGTCTAAATCGGAACTTCCACCTTCTGGCTTTCGGCCTATAGTATCAGAAATTAAACTGCATTTGGCCTTCAACTTTGGTTAGGGCCTACTAACGGCTTCTGCCCCTCCCTGGTGTTGCCCTCAACTAAATAAAGCTGAGCTTCAACCTTCCGGCTCTCATTATGTGGTTTTAAAAAAAAAAATGGTGGTTAGGGCCTACTAACGGCTTCTGCCCCTCCCTGGTGTTGTCCTCAACTAAATAAAGCTGAGCTTCAACCTTCCGGCTCTCATTATATGGTTTAAAAAAAAAAAATGGTGGTTAGGGCCTACTAACGGCTTCTGCCCCTCCCTGGTGTTGTCCTCAACTAAATAAAGCTGAGCTTCAACCTTCCGGCTCTCATTAAGTGGTTTTAAAAAAAAAATGGTGGTTAGGGCCTACTAACGGCTTCTGCCCCTCCCTGGTGTTGTCCTCAACTAAATAAAGCTGAGCTTCAACCTTCCGGCTCTCATTATGTGGTTTAAAAAAAAAAAATGGTGGTTAGGGCCTACTAACGGCTTCTGCCCCTCCCTGGTGTTGCCCTCAACTAAATAAAGCTGAGCTTCAACCTTCTGCTCCAAATTACCATTTTAAAAAATGCAATAGGCTTTTCCGGCCTACTAAAGGTGTCTGCCCCTCCCTGGTGTTGTCCTCAACTGAACAAAGCTGAGCTTCCACATTCTGGCTTTCGCCCTATACTATCAGATATTAAACTGCATTTGGCCTACTAGTGTGGTTAGGCCCTTGAAACAGTGTCTGCTGCTCTTGGGTTTGCTACTCCACTGAACAAAGCAATGCCGCCTGTTTAGTCCTGTTACCAATTTTGAACTGCATGTAGCCTACTTTATTCTTTGGCCCTATATCTGTTTCCTCCTCATCCTGCCCATTGCCCAGCCACTGCTAAATGAGTCTGCTGGTACATTGACCTAGACCACTACATTCCCCTTGTACTCTACACAGCCAGAATCTGTCCCTGCTGAAAGTAAGGTTCCCCTTCCCGCATGTTATACCACCTTACACAGGGACAAAGAGGAAGGTGCAGATGAAAGTGCAGGTTCCTTCATCAGGTGGGGGGGCATACTCGTTGGCGACGTCACTGGCACAGGGCCCCTCAGAGTACGCAAAAGTGTCGCTGCTGGTGGGAGGCGCCCCCGCCATGCAAACACACCGCCGTACTTTGAGGGGCCCTGTGCCAGTGGCAATGCGAACGAGTGGGCCCCCCCTGCTTGCTCAGGATCACAGCACTTGCAACTTTTAAATACTTACCTTTCCCTGCAACACCGCCGTGACGTAGTCCGCATTTCCTGGGCCCACGAAAAACTTGAGCCAGCCCTACTCCCCCCACAACTTTCCCCCAATTCCCTATGCCCAACTATTATTATACAGTTAATTAAGATTGGCAAGCTTCAGAAACAAGAATGGATGTTTTTGGCATTAAAATGGGCACTGTAGGTGTTTTCCTGGCCTCCACTCACTGCCGACTATGCTTCCCCATTGACTTGCATTGGGTTTCGTGTTTCGGTCGATCCCCGACTTTTAGCGATAATCGGCCGACTGCACTCGACTCGACTCTGGACAAAATCGGGTTTCCCAAAACCCTACTCGATCTTAAAAAAATGAAAGTCGCTCAACCCTATTGGTGGCCAGGTCTTTTTGGTGGCCTTCCTTGTCTAGGGATGTGCGTACCTTTGTGCAGTCTTGTGAAGTGTGTGCTCGAGCTAAGCCTTGCTGTTCTCGGGCCAGTGGGTTGTTGTTGTCCTTGCCCATCCCGAAGAGGCCTTGGACGCACATTTCCATGGATTTTATTTCTGATCTTCCGGTTTCACAGAAAATGTCCGTTATCTGGGTTGTGTGTGACCGCTTTTCTAAGATGGTTCATTTGGTGCCCTTGCCTAAGTTGCCCTCCTCCTCTGAGTTGGTCCCTTTATTTTTTCAGAACGTGGTCCGTTTGCATGGGATTCCGGAGAATATCGTTTCTGACAGGGGATCCCAGTTTGTGTCTAGATTTTGGCGGACGTTTTGTGCCAAGATGGGCATTGATTTGTCTTTCTCGTCTGCATTCCATCCTCAGACGAATGGCCAGACGGAGCGAACTAATCAGACCTTGGAAACTTATTTGAGGTGTTTTGTTTCTGCTGATCAAGGTGACTGGGTTGCTTTTTTGCCACTGGCCGAATTTGCTCTTAATAATCGGGCTAGTTCTGCCACGTTGGTCTCTCCTTTTTTTTGTAATTCGGGGTTTCATCCTCGTTTTTCCTCTGGTCAGGTGGAGTCTTCGGATTGTCCTGGAGTGGACGTGGTGGTGGACAGGCTACATCAGATTTGGAATCAGGTGGTGGACAATTTGAAGTTATCTCAGGAGAAGACTCAGAAGTTTGCTAATCGCCATCGCCGCGTGGGTCCCCGACTTCTTGTTGGGGATTTGGTGTGGTTGTCTTCTCGTTTTGTCCCTATGAAGGTCTCTTCTCCTAAGTTCAAGCCTCGGTTCATCGGTCCTTATAGGATCTCGGAGATTCTTAACCCTGTATCTTTTCGTTTGGATCTCCCAGCATCGTTTGCTATTCATAATGTGTTCCATCGGTCATTGTTGCGGAGGTATGAGGTGCCCGTTGTTCCTTCGGTTGAGCCTCCTGCTCCGGTGCTGGTGGAGGGAGAATTGGAGTATGTTGTTGAGAAGATCTTGGATTCTCGTGTTTCCAGACGCAAACTCCAGTATTTGGTTAAGTGGAAGGGTTATGGTCAGGAGGATAATTCCTGGGTGGTCGCCTCCGATGTTCATGCGACTGATTTGGTCCGCGCCTTCCATAGAGCTCACCCTGATCGCCCTGGGGGTTCTCGTGAGGGTTTGGTGACCCCTCCTCAAGGGGGGGGTACTGTTGTGGATTCTGTTTGTGGGCTCCCTCTGGTGGTTACTGCTGGTACTGGGTGACTTTGGTGGGTTGCGGCCTTTGGTTTCCACCTGTCCATCAGAGGCTGGGTGTTTCCTATTTTACCTGGCCTTTCTGTCATTCCCTTGCCGGCTATCAATGTATTCAGATGTGCTCTGTTTGGTTCCTGCCTACCTGCTCCCAGATCTTTCAGGATAAGCTAAGTGCTGATTTTCAGTTGTTTGGTTTTTTTTTGTCCAGCTTGCTTATTATGTCTCTATGCTAGCTGGTAGCTCTAGTGGACTGAGGTTCTCCCCATGTGCCATGAGTTGGCACATGGGTTCTTGTAATCTCAGGATGGTTTTTTTGATTAGGGTTTTTTGCTGACCGCTCAGTCCCCTTTTGTATCGTTCTGCTTTCTAGTTTACAGCGGGCCTCAATTTGCTAAAACTATATATATCATCTCTATGTGTGTGCCTTCCTCTCATTTCACCGTCAATACATGTGAGGGGGCAACTATATCTTTTGGGGTTCATTCCTCTGGAGGCAAGTGAGGTCTTTATTTTCTCTGCAGTACTAGTTAGCTCTTAGGCTGGTGCGTGGCGTCTAGAACCAACGTAGGCACGCTCCCTGGCTATCTCTAGTTGCGTTTGTCAGGCGTAGGGCAGCGGTCAGCCCAGGTTCCATCACCCTAGAGCTCGTCCGTTATCTATTTGTACTTTGCTTGTCCTGTGCTATCCCTAGCCATTGGGGATTCATGACAGGAGGGTAAGGGAGGGTAGAGGTGGGATTGGGTTAAAGGTGCAGAGTTGCGGATTCAATGCTGGATCCCGCAGCAAACTAATCACATACCTATATGTTCAAGGTCGTAAAGTGTTTAAAACAAAGTAACATAACCATAAGGTCTAGAGACTATGAATAGTATAGAAATGCAATACAGTAATGTGTTAAACAAAGAGGCATTCACTGTACATACGCTTTTTATTCTCCAATGGAAAATTCCCGGTTAATAGATATAGTGCTATATGACATGTTAGCAAAAGATCACTGAACATAAACAATTTATTTTCACATCGTACT
Organism: Ranitomeya variabilis; assembly: GCF_051348905.1. Classification (NCBI taxonomy): domain Eukaryota; kingdom Metazoa; phylum Chordata; class Amphibia; order Anura; family Dendrobatidae; genus Ranitomeya; species Ranitomeya variabilis. The sequence continues at coordinate 75,702,217 of NC_135233.1, forward strand.
CTGGCTATAAATCACCCATGATAGACGAATGTAGAGCAAATGCTGGGGGCACCCGGGGTCAGTGAGAAGGAGTGGCGGCATAATGTTTATATAACATATCTGCTTTCTAATGCAGTTTGATAAAAGAAGCAGCTGGGGTGATGTGGGCACTAAAAACATTATAACGCAGGAGACAGCTCTGCATCAATCTTCAAGTAGCAAGATTATTCTTTAGGCTGACTTGTAAGACAATGTAGTATGTTCAGGGCATTGATCTTATGGACCGTTTTGTTTACTTTCTTGATCTTTATTCTGTGATGCAATGTTTTTTAAGAATTTCACTTTAGCAGTATTTGTTGGTTAGACCACATTGTATTACTTCATGTTATTCTGACATATTTATTACTTTATATTTGTCTCATCAGGGACAATCCTTTTCTAAAAGTAGCAGTAGGGATGATCATCCGATTGCCGCCCTGCATCCAGAACCACAACTAACTGCCACTGGCCAGGCTTTTTTCCTGCAGCACCTGCAAAATGTAGGTCACGTTCACACCTTCAGTTTTTAGTCAATATTTTACATTAGTATTAGTAAGCAAAAACCAGGATTGTGTGAAAAATGTAGAAGTGATGACGTGTTTCTATTATACTTTTCATCTCCTGCTTTTGGCTTACAAATAAGGATGTAAAATACTGACCAAATACTGAACGTGGCTTTATGGAGTGACTCTCTAATCTACAGACCTGTGTAGTCTCAAAAGCTTGCAATTTGTTACCATCTTTTCAGTTAGACATTAAAAGGTATCAACCACTGAGGACTCTCAATTCTAAACATCTTTCTATCTACTGGCTAACACAGTACCAAGATATATATCTTTCCTGTCTCTAATCTACATCAGTTGTAAGCTGGGAACCACCTCCATGATGTCTATATCCTCTAAAAGTGCATATATAATGGGTTTATTTTCATAAGACAACCCCTTGAAAGACCACTACATTTCTGTTAGGATTTCTGTAAAGTTTTGTTTATGTTTTTTGAAAAGAGGGCTTTCTGGTGAGTCCCGAGACAAGAAGATGCCCCCAACCCCAACTGCGATACTTTCTCCCAGTCACGTGGTGTAAATTAAACACAAAAAAAAAACTGCAGTTGCATCCCCTTCCTCCCCACTTTTTATTTACACCTTAGATGTATTTTCTGATGACTGACTCACTACGCTTTCACCTGCTTCAAGTTACCACATTCAGAACCTGTTGCTTGGACTTAAGTTCCAGTATGTCAACAATTTTATTTGCTGTCATTATAAGATGAATGCTACTCTTCCGGAGGATTTACATTATATGATTATCAGGACAAAGAGTTCAGGACGCTCATTTCCTGAGAATTATGCAGTTTAAACAGGCTGCTGAGCACCTGTCAAATGAGCTAAACTCTCGTTGGTCAGGTAAAATGATATTTTGAAAGGCTTAAGAGATCATTGGTCTCGGCAGCTCATCATACTATGCTGCAGAAAATATTGGCAGACTATACATAGAGAATGCTTTATTACTGATCGCTCTGTGCACCTTGGCAGTGAGGTCTGCCTTTCTAAACAAGCAATTAAAGGGACTGACAGCATAGAATGCCTGTTCAAACCAAGTACAAGCTTCATGGTGCGACCAATCATTTAAATACACCTTCCCACCTGCTTGGAGTCCAATTACAGTGGGGCAAAAAAGTATTTAGTCATTCAGCAATAGTGCAAGTTCCACCACTTAAAAAGATGAGAGGCATCTGTAATTTACATCATAGGTAGACCTCAACTATGGGAGACAAACTGAGAAATAAAAATCCAGAAAATCACATTGTCTGTTTTTTTAATCATTTTATTTGCATATTATGGTGGAAAATAAGTATTTGGTCAGAAACAAACAATCAAGATTTCTGGCTCTCACAGACCTGTAACTTCTTCTTTAAGAGTCTCCTCTTTCCTCCACTCATTACCTGTAGTAATGGCACCTGTTTAAACTTGTTATCAGTATAAAAAGACACCTGTGCACACCCTCAAACAGTCTGACTCCAAACTCCACTATGGTGAAGACCAAAGAGCTGTCAAAGGACACCAGAAACAAAATTGTAGCCCTGCACCAGGCTGGGAAGACTGAATCTGCAATAGCCAACCAGCTTGGAGTGAAGAAATCAACAGTGGGAGCAATAATTAGAAAATGGAAGACATACAAGACCACTGATAATCTCCCTCGATCTGGGGCTCCACGCAAAATCCCACCCCGTGGGGTCAGAATGATCACAAGAACGGTGAGCAAAAATCCCAGAACCACGCGGGGGGACCTAGTGAATGAACTGCAGAGAGCTGGGACCAATGTAACAAGGCCTACCATAAGTAACACACTACGCCACCATGGACTCAGATCCTGCAGTGCCAGACGTGTCCCACTGCTTAAGCCAGTACATGTCCGGGCCCGTCTGAAGTTTGCTAGAGAGCATTTGGATGATCCAGAGGAGTTTTGGGAGAATGTCCTATGGTCTGATGAAACCAAACTGGAACTGTTTGGAAGAAACACAACTTGTCGTGTTTGGAGGAAAAAGAATACTGAGTTGCATCCATCAAACACCATACCTACTGTAAAGCATGGTGGTGGAAACATCATGCTTTGGGGCTGTTTCTCTGCAAAGGGGCCAGGACGACTGATCCGGGTACATGAAAGAATGAATGGGGCCATGTATCGTGAGATTTTGAGTGCAAACCTCCTTCCATCAGCAAGGGCATTGAAGATGAAACGTGGCTGGGTCTTTCAACATGACAATGATCCAAAGCACACCGCCAGGGCAATGAAGGAGTGGCTTCGTAAGAAGCATTTCAAGGTCCTAGAGTGGCCTAGCCAGTCTCCAGATCTCAACCCTATAGAAAACCTTTGGAGGGAGTTGAAAGTCCGTGTTGCCAAGCGAAAAGCCAAAAACATCACTGCTCTAGAGGAGATCTGCATGGAGGAATGGGCCAACATACCAACAACAGTGTGTGGCAACCTTGTGAAGACTTACAGAAAACGTTTGACCTCTGTCATTGCCAACAAAGGATATATTACAAAGTATTGAGATGAAATTTTGTTTCTGACCAAATACTTATTTTCCACCATAATATGCAAATAAAATGATAAAAAAACAGACAATGTGATTTTCTGGATTTTTATTTCTCAGTTTGTCTCCCATAGTTGAGGTCTACCTATGATGTAAATTACAGACGCCTCTCATCTTTTTAAGTGGTGGAACTTGCACTATTGCTGAATGACTAAATACTTTTTTGCCCCACTGTATCTCCACCCTTCTCTGGCCCTATGAAGCAAGAGCGGGCAATCAAAGAAGAGGATGGGGTTGGAGATAGAGTGAAACAAGTAGGTGGGAAGGTCTGTTTAAATGATTGGTCTCACAGTGAACATTAAGCTGCGAGACTGTCAGCATAGAATGACTGTTCAAACCGAGTCCCTAAATTGATCAACAAATATGTACCCATCAGCAGTTGTTTAATGGGACAGGTCTTTCAGCATAAATGCACCATTAGGGTCATATTTTGTAAATTCTTTAGTTGCCAATTTCAAATCCCTGTTAGGGGGATTACTTGTTTGATTTGGATATCCCTGCCCTAACACAGAGGGCCAAAATGAAAAATTTTGGCCAACCAGTATACAGTATAATGGGCCCCACAGTGTCCTCCAAACAGTATAATTGCCCAGTAAAGCTTTCCTTACAGTATAATGGACCCGAAATAGCGGAGGTGGTTCTGGTGTCACGGGCCAAATATAATCACCCTGAGGGCCAGATTTAGCCCACGGACAGAGTTTGACATGTGTGCTAGGGTGAAGACCAAGTAGTTCCTTAAGCTGTACTATCATGGACCAGTTGACGACATAACATGTTGATCAACACTGATTTAAAGAGAACCCATCAGGGATTAAAGGTTAATCTGCAGGTTAATGGAGTCATGAAGTTGCTCGGCTGCTGTACAAAAAATGTGACATGCAGGGAAGAAATTAACGTCATTTCTCTCTGGATTCACCAGCAATCAGTTATTCAAGCGGGTCATGAGAAATTACAGTCAAAGCTCACAGCACTGAGTGCGGCAGCTGTAAGAATACTCTGACACTAACTGGGAGCTGGCTTTGCATTGATCTACTGCAGCACCTGCTGTCAGTCATTATCTGGGCATGCTTATAGCCGTCGCTCTCCATGCTCTGAGTAGTGCTGTAATTGATCCGGGTATAACAAAGCCAGTGGCTCCAGGGAGAAATAGAGTTAATTTTCTCCCAGGTGCTGCACTTTCATAACCCTATTAACCTGTATATTAACTCTATATCTGCAGGCAAATTGTTGTATTGGACATATCAGGTTCCCTTTATGGAGCCTTTTACAAAACTTGAAGAAGCTATACAAGAAAGAACAATTGTTAATACGATTGATATGCCCCACTAACTTTCATATTGATGGCAACCCATGCCTTGTATATACAGAAAGACGTGTTGTCAACTACAATGATTTTTCAGGCCATCGTTGTTTTCACCTGGGTCAATGATCAGGAATAGGTGTTCTTACAAAAACTCATTCTTTGTTTGTCAGCCCATGTAAAAAGGTCTGTATAGTCTGTAGTTACTCTATGATATTGCGGACTTCTGAAACCATACAGTTGGCGTATTGGGCGGTCACGTGACCAAGAGTATGTGTTTTGCACACTTACAGACACAATCCAACTAGACATGCTTGGCCTCGCTCAACTCACTTATACCGAGCAAGGCCAAGTACGTCTAGTCTACACGTGATCACATCTATGCAAGTTGCATACTTGTGGTCACGTAAGCATCCGCTCTCACCAGCGAATACTGATAGTTTGCAGTGTGCACACTGTAAGGATTTAGAAGTTTGTAGTCACATTTAGGTTACTTTAGACTTTCGCCAGAAGTCCCAACAACTCCTTAACCAATTTACATTACCTAGACAAAATACTTGTTGAATACTTACTAGGTAATAAAGATTCTACAAATAAGTTAATGTCCAAAATTTAAATGGATACATATTTATAGTTCCATAAGTAAATGATACATATGGGTTGCTGTGTGGGAATTCCACAGACACATTTTTACTCAATAACCACTAAAAAAAAAGCATTTTATCACGAAACGCGTACTGCTTTGTGGTGAGCACGGTAAACAGCGGGTTCTCTCTGTATCGCAGGCTAAAGTTCACTAAGCTAGCATAAAGATGTTTAGCACACTTTATCATTCGGCATGCTCATCGCTATCATGAGACAACTCCGCTACAATCAGTTGTACAATGAGATAAAACTGGTTTGGCAGTGTTGTGTAATCTCTACAAAATCTTAGATGGATAAAATCCAGGAATCCGACACTAAAATATATTATATAGGCCATTGCGTGGAGAAATACTGCAAGATTAACCCTCTAACAGTCTGCCAGGTCAATCTAGACATTTTGTAGGAAGCAGAAGTTAAGAGGAAGCGCAACCATCAGTGAGGTTCATCTGGGGGGTACAAAGCTAGCAGATCGGTCATGTCATGATCAGGTCATGGTGCCTGGGAAGCACAAGAGTCCTCTATGCTCATAATTCAGACAAGAGTTCTTCATATACAAGTTCTAGCCTTGTTTTCACAGATTGAAGTCGTACTCATTGTAGTCTATGGGGTTGTTCATATACAATATGTTCTATTGCGGAAAGAGTGGTTCGCATCAAAGAAATGGGAACATGCTTGATTTCGATCAAAGTCATGGACCAAACTTCCTTTGCCAATACAAGGCTATTGTGTGCGTGAAAGAATCAAACATCAGATGACATCTGTGTGCAATCTCTGTGCTGTCCGGTTTTCAAGTTTTTCATGGGACGAGCTGAAAAAAGTTACCGTGTGCAAAAAAAAAAAAGGGTGATGGTACAATCAAACACAGTGACCAAATACTGATGAAAATCTGCTGCAAAGCACTGAAAACAATTGGTTGGGCCAAACTATTCATTCCCACATGTATGCTAAATCAATATGGGGTAGAAATAGTAGGTGCCATCCGTACAGCACCTAGAACAAAGTAAATGAGATAATTTAGGTGCGCTTTGCTAATGGCATAGTCTATCATGGCAAGTTTTGGTTTTATTTTTTTTAAATGCTACATCTGTAAGTAAAGAACCAGGTTACAGATTTTGATATGGGATCTAGAAGCTTCAAATGTGCCTCTGTAAACTGGTCTTCCATTGACAAAGGTTAGTCTACCGCTTGGTGTGTAGCCTTGGGTGCCACACTGAATGAAGATTTATTTAGATTTTGAGCCCAAAACATCCAAGAAAATCTAATTATTTCCATCACTGACAAGGTCATCATAATCTCTACATCATAAATGCAAAAGGACTAAATACGAAGAAATCTGTTACAGTTCCCACTAGTAGTGACTGCTTCTGTGATGTGGATATGCAGAACATATGCAAATAGCAGATCATTGTTGCATATTTTTTGGAGAAGGAAAAGTTATACAGTTAAGATCAGTGAAGGTTCTTTACATATAAAACGGATTAAAGTCCTGAATAGTAGACAGTATTCAAATAATGACACACGAGCAGAGGAAGAAGAAAGCGAAGGCTTGTTTTTCATAATAAATAAGCATTGATTATACCCAGCTCAAACAAGTATGCATTTACTTCATTATACACATGACATAATTATCACAGCAATCAACTCCTACGGGTTGTACATTCATTTACTGAGCCCAGGCAAGGAGGGAGACTATATTAAGAGGAAGTTGGTACAAGGTCAACCATTAAGCCTGGGATTGAATACATTTATCTGGATTTACATATTTAAAAAGTTGAGCTATAGTTTGGAAAATAGAAGTGCCGACTTCAGATACAAAGAACTATTACAATTTTGCAGTAACTATTGCTGTATTAATACCAATTATCCTGCACAGTTGCCATACATCTCTGTGATAATGGATTTCAGTAGGAAATAGAACTTGTTTCACTTGTGAGGCACCAGCCAGTAGAGTTGAGCTTATTTGTTCGGCTTCCTGGATCTCGCCGGCTGATCAGCTCTGCAGCTGCATGTGTCGTGGCTGTGTCACAGTCACAACACGTGCATGGAGAGCCTGTTTGTTCTGCTCTCCATGCATGTGTTGTAACAGCTGCGGCACCGGACAGCTGATAAGCATGAGCGATCCAGGAAGCCAGGTTCCCTCCGCAGCTGATTCGGTAAGCGCTATAGCTTGCCGAATAAGAGGGAACCCGAACAAATTCGCTCATCTCTACCAGTCAGTGCCTGACGAGGCCCCAACCAGAACATGGCGAGGCCCCAACCAGGGCGTGAAGAGGCCCCAGCCAGTGTGTGGCGAAGCCCGGCATACCTTCTTTACATCCCAGATTTAGCAGAATAACTTTACTGTCCAGAAATATGAGGTTTGTCATAACGCTCACAAATCCTGAAAAGGTTAACCCAGAAAAAGGAATTTACCGAGATTAGCATCTTCCATAATCTGGTCCTTCAACTCCCATGAGCTACCCCAAACAATTAGTTTTATACACGGAGTAAAAACACATCCACTGATTTATCGCTTTTTCATTTCCCCATCTTCTACACATTTCTTCAGAACCTGGTTTCTTCCCTTTCAATAGTATCACAGCTGTTGACCTGCAGTGGCATGACCATGAAGAAAACAAATATTCTATAGATTGTAGACTTTTGAGAGCAGGGCTCTTGTTTCTCTAGGTAGAGTTTTTCAATCTTTTGCTACTGTTTAATATCTAGTTTTGTGTTTATATACCACTAGTTGGCCTGTGCAAAATTTTCACACATTGGTTGACTGGGGCGCAGGCAATTTCAGGAGAATCAAGCTGGTCAAATGTAAATGTATTTAATGAGATGATGAACACAGAGAGGTATGTCTCTCACTGACATATATATATATATTTTTTTTTTTTCACGAATATTTGAGCCCATAGATCCATTATATGTCCATTCTGCAAGCCAGCGAGAAAATCTCGCCGTATGGATGTCACACGGACGCTTACATGGGAGAAAATCGCATCCTCGCACTGCACACGGATGACATACGGATCACTGTTCAGGGAACATTTTTGCGATTTTCATCCGTGTAAAACGGACCAATTTTTTAAACGTTGTATGTGACTCCAGCCTAAAGGAGATCCCCCAACATTAAACATATTGGTATTTTACTTACTGATCAGAAGGGGTCAGATTTCCAGGATCTTGCAAAAGAACAGGGGCAGCAGCATTTTTTTCCCCTCCACAGCAGCACTGCCATCTATCTGCAGTGTAGGGAAGTGCAACACAGCTTTATGTATGTGAACGGAGCAGCTCCCTGTACAGCAGTGCCACTTTGACAGTAAAAAAGATGAAGGAAAATTGACCCCATAACTGAGCGTATTTACACCATTGTATAATAACTGGGAATATCCCTTTAAAAAAAAAAGTAATATCTGCAGATTATTTTAACTTTTTTTCCCTACGGTTGGATTTTTTTTTTTAAATTTTTGCAAGGTTGTTTCCACCAATCTCTCCCATTGGGAAACAATGTACAGTCTGAGTTATGTCAACGCTGCAGTTTTTTACTTGGAACCAGAGGTGACTCCAGGTCACCAATAAGCTGCAACCTTAGAAGGAAGATAGACTTTTCAATGACTGTCCAATAATACGGAAAATCTGATGGTTCAGAACCTGTCTGGTCCCCTTTAGGCTGCATTCATTTATATCTTCAGTTTTAAAGCTGGAGTCTTAAACAGGTAAAGTTTTACTTTTATTCTACTTCCACATATGTGGCAAATATTTTATATGTACCTGCCTGAAATCGGCTGGGCAAAGAGTTCGGTAAGCTGGAAAGCCCCCAAAGCAAATGTTAGAATTTGTTTCAGCTTTGTGGTATTGTGCTTTGGAGTAGTGTGGTGCCACCTGCAGGTCATTTTTCCTTACTGCAGTTTTATGAAAATTAATGTTTAAATGTATTTTGTGATCACATCGTGGATGTGTGGTTTGCTTGGCTATTTTCTTGCTAAAGGGGGCAAGTGTACCTTTCAAATGGTGTATTATTTGTGCGTGTTACAAAGGAATCACCGAAAAAGAGTGTTTTGAAATAATATAGAAAGAGAGTTCCTCTGATACCCAAAATGGAATAGGTGAGCATGTGAATAAAGTTTATTTTACTTGTAGCAGAAAGGAAAATATGCAAATGGCATACTTGCAGTCACATGATGACCACTGGATCCGGCAAGCGAAACTGAATCTCAACGATGTGAATATTATATACCATAAGGATTTGGAAAGCTTTGAAGCCAGTGGTAGAGAACCCCTTTATGCTTGAGCTTGAAATGGCTGCTTCTTTTTCCCACTTTACTATTATTTTTCATCAGATTGTAAATGCTTGTAATTATAGTCCCACAATGATTAAAATTTAAATTTGGCACTGGTGCTCGAGTCTTCTACTACAGACATTTTTGCATCAAGTTGTGAATCAAAGATTTATCCATTTATACATTCCAAGTGAAAATGTACAAGCAAATACGTGAATAAAAGCTGGATGTCAGGTCCCAGACTAAGGCTGCCGTCACACTAGCAGTATTTGGTCAGTATTTTACATCAGTATTTGTAAGCCAAAACCAGGAGTGGGTGATAAATGCAGAAGTGGTGCATATGATTCTGTTATACTTTTCCTCTATTTGTTCCACTCCTGGTTTTGGCTTACAAATATTGATGTAAAATACTAACCAAATACTGATAGTGGGACGGCAGCCTAATATCTACAGCATGTAGGCCAGTAAATCTACTCAGTACTAGATTTATTTTTTGTATTTATTCTTTGCAGCTGACTGATCTAAAATTAAAAATGGATAGAAATTATGATGGAATATAAAGGAGATCTATGATGGTATTTAATAGTCTAGAATTCCCTGCACCTACTGAACTGCGTTTCCATACTTTTGGCTACAGAAATTGAATCCCTCCCCCCCAATGAAAAAAAAAAAAAGATAAAACTTTTTAATGACAAGCTTCATGATGTTAGGAAGCTTATGATGTTATGGTGTAAGGGATGCGACCTCTGCGGCCACTGATTGGATGTAGCGGTCATGTGCAGGCTGCTTGAAAACAAAGATGAGGAGGACCGCCAGAGCTTCTGTGCTGGATTGTAAGTGGAGAGAAGAGGCAAGAATATATTTTTTAGGTTTTTTTACCATAATTAAACCACTAAAGAAAGGCCTAAACATTATGGTAGCCTATTGCTTAAATCAATTTTTGAATTACTTTTATTTTTTTTCACTTTGTTTTTCATATCAAAATTTTAATAATAAAAAAAAAAATTGTAATATTGTTTCCAGGGGGCTTTAATGAACTAATACTTCCGATCCTTCCAGGATCAGTTTTTATCAGGCTCTTTAACAGCAGAGGAAGGATTACTTTGACAATAGGTGACATCCCAGCTGATCTTGCTCCATGACCTTTGCACAGACTCATTAGATGCTTCAATACAAAAGACAGGATCAGAATCTGTTCATTGAGGCTATGTACATGTGTTGTTTCCTAAACAAAAGTAAGTTAGAATTTAGAAAAAGTCCCAGTGGCCAGTGTGAAAATTGCAAGCTTTCTATTTTTAATACAGATTTTAATATGGGAAAAAATCATTGCTAAAAGTTTTTTTTTTAAATCATGCAACATGAAAACATGACTTTAACAATAGGTCATTTTCTGATATTGCAGGGCCTGAGTCTCTGCCTTCAGTCCCGCTCTCCCTACAGAGACACCAGCGTACTCACAACCAGGGCTCCCATCCTGCTCCTTCCAGGTCTGCTGCTGCCCTGTGAGTGCACTGTGCTTATGGCGCGAGAACACTTCCTCTTTCTTAAAGGAGCCATGTGCGTTCCTCTGAAATGTCCCCAGACAATAGCTGGAGGACACTTACTATTTAAAGCACTTCCTCAAACATGGAGGTGCCTGTACAATTTTGTGAGTTTGTTTTGCTAACACTCTATTAAGTTCTCAGGTCTCAGTGCTTGTATCTCAGCCTGCTGCACCTGCCAGTTCTCATCTCAACGGCAGCCGGTCCAGTTGCACCAGCCAGTGCTTATCTCAACGGCAGCCGATCCAGTTGCACCTGCCGAAACTCATCTCAACAGCAGCCAGTCCAGTTGCACTTGCCAGTGCTCATCTCAACGGTAGCTGGTCCCGCTGCACCCGCCAGTGCTCATCTCAACCGCAGACGATTCAATTGCACCTGCCAGTGCTCATCCCTCAGTCAGCCGGTCCTATCTGCATCTGCAGATCCTGTCATTTTCCCTTGCCTGCATCTGTTGGACATTACCCCGGGTCGCCCCAGCTATGCATTCCGAAGGGTCAGCTGCCATCTACCCAAGGTCAGTCCTGGAGTAGCACATGGACCACCTCCCTTGTCTCTCCTTGGATCTCAGTGTCGTTAGCTGCTGCGTATCCTTGGTCAGATTGGGTAAGGCTCCTAGTCACGCCCCTCCAGGTTTTCCTTGGGCTTCAGCACAGTGGTTCTATCCCCCAGCCCATTAAAGATATCTTCCATTTAAAGCCTTTGCTTATACTGTGAGAATATATATTTCAGACTTCATATATTCTACTTCTACCTTTCTAACCTGTTGGGAAAATTGTTCTATAATTCCATTTTCTATTGACAGCATTCATCTTTGTAATGAAAGCTGAGGAGGCAAGACCAAAAAAATAATAATGTCTCAGTCAATATTTCCAGTTTTTGTGTTGTAAGACCATTTCAGGGACAATGAAACGATTATTCTTTTCTGCCAGCTATAAATCTAAACATTTGTTTTCCTGCGAGGGAACATTTCAAAAGGACATCTACAACAAATTCTGTTCCTCGCCAATACTGAACCTTCCAGTAATCAAACTTCCTCGGCTGACACAAGCACAGACTGATTAGACTATCTATTCCTTGTGTTTGCGTATGCCCGCTGATTTCCTCACTGAGCCAGGAGGGCATCATAACAAAACTAAAGTAGTAATTTGCCAATCTTGACACTACAGGAGGTATGGAATATTGTAGCTAATCACTTGTCTTGGTTCTGTATTTGAATTATATTTAGAAATAACGCCTTGCGGCCAGTAGGTCAGTGAACTTATCTCCTGGCCAAAAAAAGAACACAATTTTTACAGCACCATTAACCATATTCCAAAATCTTATTTATCAGATCTCACAGTGTAAGAGCCAGAATAAGAAAAGTGATTCAAGGAATTAAAAGGGCTGCCCAATAGTTCTGATTTTTATTGTCTATTTTAATGCTAGACCCACTATATAAATGGGTGGGGGTGCATCACCCAACACCCCCACCGATCAACTGCTCCTGTGACAGCCAGATATGATCAGACATGGAGCAAATCCACACAGCTCCATTAACTATATACTGGCTGAAGCAGTATACTGCAGATCCACCCTTATTCATTCTATTAAGGTGGATGTGTGGTACCCATACATGGTCACTGTGTAGTTAATGGAGCTGTGCTGTTCCGTTTTGTAACTAATACCATTTGGTCAACGCTGGCAGTGGGAACAGCTGTACAGCGGGGGTGTCGAAGGTCACACCCCCAACGATCTGATCCTAAGGATAGCCCATCAATATAAAAGTACAGGACCATCCATTTATGGGCCATTTCACAGATACATTTAGTTTGCAGATTATGAGCCAAGAGATAGGAGTGGTTTAGGTCTTTGGGAAGCCATCAGTCACCTTACTCTACCCAAAAAGATGATATTAGGGAAAAAAAGGATTGGACGCGATGAATCTTTAATTTCACAGTGGAGGTAAGCAACCACCTGAAGTATCTGTCAGCAGCTTAGTCCCTTCTCCCAGTCAAAAACACATTCACATTTGGTCAAAGAACAGGAGGTCAGAGGAATAGCTCTTGTATGACCGCTACCCAAGGTATTTTAAGACTGAGAAAAGTTTTTTTTAAATACAGAAAACGGTTCTGATCACATCTGTATTATGTTAAAAGTCATTGCAGTCACCACTTACAGTCGTGTATATTATTTTGATAAAACAAAAACCAAGCTGATAAAACAAAAAAATAAAATTATAGAGGGTGAACAGGTTCAAATGCACCTTAATACTGGAGCCTAGGGGTGCACAAAAACGTCCCTTTTGCAGATGAGAAGACCAATGCTGTTAGACTCATAGTATTTGGGGCCTGTAGGAGATTTTGAGCTTCAAGTTATGCCAATTGGGAAACCACAACACAGATATGATCACTATCCAAGAAGGAATTACAGCATATGTAAATGGACATTAATAACTAGGGCCTGATTCATCAAAGCTTTTACACCAGAATTCTGGTGTAAAAAATGTTGAAAAATGGCAAGATTGTGGTGCCAAGCTAAAATTTTGCAACTTTTGGCATTCTCACACCATTTTCGCCCAGTTCCTATAAAGTGGTTAGAGCTGGGGCAAGATGGTGGGTAGAAACCCAGTTCATTAAATTCATGATGAGCGATGGCTTTCCTTATGCCACTAATCGTACTCCAGTCATGGACTGGAGTAAGATTTGTGGTGAGACGCACACAACTTATCAGATGATTCTGATTTATTAAGGATCATGCATCTTTTAATTAATCAGCAGCATTTGACTCAAGCACGCCCCCTCATCAAAACTGGCATGAAAATCACCACTCTTGATGAATTGGGGCCAATGTGTCATAAAGACAACCCTTAACCATATTCCCCAGTAGGGCTTCTGGGTGTGATAGTGGTGGGACTCTCCTCTATAAGAGTGGACAGACATCAATGCACATTAACTTTTGTCCTGGAGGACCCAACCCATCAATGATCACTATGAATTTCAATGTTTGGAATGTAACCCTTAGATTATGGTCAGCTAATATGGTAAGGAAAAAACACTAGACAGGAAACTATAATTAAAGCCATCACACTTTGAGGAAGAAGACTGAAATTATGTAGGGGGAAGCGAGACATTTGGTTGAAAAGTGGTCGGGCCAAAGAGACTTTGCTCTTATTTAGAAAATGAATTACTTGATGTAATGACTGATATTCATCTTTCACATGCAACGCATGCTAAGTTTTCCCGATTTCAGTATACCTTTTGGATTGAGGTGACTGATGTGTAAAAGGCTTTTACTGTTTCAGCAAATAATATTCATTTTATAACGGAAGGTTTTGGTCGGTTCTTTATCTTTTCAGTATCTTGGCTTCTGATCATTCATTCAATAGGAGCCATTGTTTACTTCCAGTGGATAAAACTCTGTCTTGGTCATGTAATGGTCACAGTAGTCCATGAGCCGGGCCAGATATCGGTACCACCCGGAGTGACTAATTTTCTTTGGTATTTTTAGGTAGATGCATGTCTGTAGTTTATTTTTTGATATGATAGCCCTTACATATACGTAGCTTATTAACCCCTTCAGCCCTAGGCCTATTTGTACCCAAGTGCCTAAGCCAATCTGACCTGTGCCACTTCATGGGCTAATAACTTTGGAACGCTTTCACCTATCCAAGCCATTCTGAGATTGTTTTCTCGTGACATATTGTACTTCACGTCAGTGCTAAATGGGAGTCAATATATTTTACCTTTCTATATAAAAAAATGCTAAATATTCGGAAATTTTGGAAAAATCGGCAATTTTTTAACTTTGAAATTCTCTGCTTTTTACAAAAATACTGATACCCCCCATAATAGTTATTAATTTACACTCCCCACATGTTTACTTCATATTGGCATCATTTTGAAAATGAAACCTTATTGTTTTACGACGTAATAGGGCTTATAGTTTTATGCGCAATTTTTCACATTTACAGCAAAACCCACTTTTCAAAGGACCAAGTCACTTCTGAAGTCACTTTAAGGGGCTTACATAACAGAAACCACCCATAAATTACCCCATTTTGCAAACTACACCCCTCAAGCTGTTCAAAACTCATTTTTAAAAACTGTTAACCCTTTAGGTGTTCCACAGGAATTTTAGCAGAATGAAGGCGAAATTTCAAAATTTCATTTTTTTTCCAGATATTACATTGTAATCCAATTTTACCTGCAACCTAGCAAGGGTTAACGGCAAACCCAAACTTGGTTACCCTAATTCTGCAGTTTATAGAAACACCCCACATGTACTCGTAAACTAAAGTATGGGCACACAGCACAGCTCAACACGGAAGGAGCGCTATGTGGTTTTTGGGTGGCGGATTCACTGGAAGAAATCTAGGGGGCCATGTCACATTTGAAGGCTGCCTGAGGTACACCCACAGTGGAAACCCCAAAAAGTGACCCTATTTTGGAAACTACACCCCCAAGGAATCTTTTAGGGGGTATAGTGACCACTTTGACCCAACCAGTGTTTCACAGTAGTTGGAAACACTTGGTTGAGAAAATGGAAAAAGTGCATTTTTTACATGAAGGTGTCATTTTAGGCTCATTTTTTTATTTTTAAGAGGTGTACCAGCAAAAAATGCACCCCACTATTTGTTCACCAATCTCTCCCGAACACAACAACACCCGATATGTTGTCGTACACTGCAGTATTGGGGAACGGCAGGCCTCGGAAGGGAAGGAGCGCCAAATGACTTTTGGAGTGCAAATTTTACTGGAAGAAATCTAGGGGGCTATGTCACATTTGAAGACACCCTGAGGTGCCCCAACACACGCACACACACTGACACATACACGTTCTGTGCTGAACAGGACTCTCCGGTCTTCTCTGCAGAGCTCCTATCTCCCTCTGCTTGCATGGAAAAACTTCCTTCCATGGCTAGAAGAAAACCATGCAAGGGACCTTCACCATCTGGATGAAACACTGAAGAACATCACAAACTTTCGCATCAGTGTGTCGCAGGGATCCTTCGAAAAGCTCTTGGATAATGAATCTTGCACACTTACCCTGAAGCTCTTTCAAGTTTATCTTGAGACCCTCAGAAATGAACAACTCTCAGCATTCTGGATGTCATACTTGGACATGGTCGAGACCATGCTGGCCCTGGTTCGAGCTTCAAGAGAAGGCAACTGGATGCTTCACCTAGGAGCAATCCGACAGATGATACCATGGTGTTTTGCCTATGACAAGGTCAACTATGCCCGATACCTAACCTATTACTATGCCACAATGTCTCGGCTGCCCATAGAACACCCAGAGGTCCATGAATACTTCATGCAAGGTGGCTTTTCGGTCCAGATCGGTAGCAAGAATCCTTTTGGACGAATTCCTGTGGACCAGACCATTGAAGAGACAATCAACAAAGACACCCAGACACCAGGGGGCACAAAAGGCTTCAGCCTCAAAGTTGGAGCTGTTTCCAGGTTCTACCTGACATCAGAGTACCGCAGTATGTACTTGAGGCAGCTGAGGGCCCTGGTAGGCCAACAATATACTGACTTCAGCCATTCAGACCTACAGGTGTCTAGGATTAGAAGAGATGAAGCCGATGTCCAATCTTTCGTTCAACTGCTGGAGACAGGTTGGGTGAACCCCTTCAACAAAGAGCATAATGGTGAACTTATCAGTTTGTCAACAGCGACTGTAGCACCACCAGATGTAGCCAAAGACCTTCAAGGGGCATACAGTATAGGAGAGGATGCATATCAAACATTCAAGGATGAGCGTTTGGGTACCGATAAGCCAACTACATTGTTTCATGACAAGATGACGAAGAACAAACTTAAAACGTTCTCTAACATCCAAATGAAGACACGCAGACAAGGTCTTGGCAAGGAGGTAATTTTGAAGGCTGACAGAAACCTATTTGGCCAGATGATACTTGTAGCTGAGAACAGAAAGCTACAAATGAGTGATGTCTTGACTCATCCCCTGGGTCCATTGCCATGGGCACTTGCCAATGGTGATGGGTCTATCCGCAAGACCAACAAGGCTGCCCTCGCAAGGGAGTTGGAGAGGAATGCTCGTCCTGCAGAAGTGATCCCCGAGCCCTCTGCAACCATCATTGATGGGATGAGCCTGGTTCAGAAACTGAAGGGAAACAATGCAACATTTGGCCAGCTAGCAGGCACAGCAATGAGTCGCGCTATCCATGAGGGTGCTAAGAGCAAGCGCATTGATATTGTCTTTGACGTCTACAAGGAGACATCCATCAAAGATACAGAAAGAGTCAACAGATATGAAGGCACAGGGATCCATTTCAAGAACATTCAACATGGGCACAACATCCAGCAGTGGAAAAAGCTTCTAAGTAGTTCCTCCAACAAGGCAAGTCTCATAAAGTTTCTGGTAGAAGAATGGAAGGCGAAACACCACAGGGAGAAGCTTGAGGAGAAGGAGCTGTATGTCACATGTGAGCAGCTCTGCTTTAAGATCACCAAAGAACAGTGGGAAGAGGCTGCTGACCTTAAGTCAAATCAAGAAGAAGCAGACACACGCCTCCTTCTCCATGCTCTTCATGCAGCAGAATCTGGTTACAAGTCGGTCATCATCACTTCGGAGGATACTGATGTCATGGTCCTGTGTCTGGGCATGTGCCACAAAATCCCATCCCACCTGTTCCAGAAATGCGGTACACAGAACCGGACAAGATTCCTGGATATCACCACTCTGAGCCGAACATTGGGAGGCAGCGTATGTGATTCATTGATTGGTATGCATGCATTTACAGGCTGTGACACCGTCAGTGCATTCGCTGGCCGTGGGAAGATGACGACACTCAAGCAGTTGAAGATGAACAAGACATACCAGGATGCCTTTCAGGAAGTTGGTCGTTCATGGGAAGTGTCTACCGAACTTTTTGAGAAGTTACAGGAAATCACCTGCCACATGTACCTGCCAACTACCCAAACAACTGAGGTAAACAGGCTCCGTTATCAGCTGTTCTGTGCCAGACGTGGAGTGGTAGAGTCAAGTCAACTCCCTCCTTGCCAGGACTGCCTTTTCATGCATGCACTGCGTGCAAACTACCAGGCTGCGATCTGGAGGAGAAGTCTGCAGAGCCAGCCATGGGTTGCAAACCCAACAGACTGCGGTTGGATGATAGATAACGACGGAAAGCTTGTTGTCAAGTGGATGCAAGGGGCACCAGCACCAGAAGCTATTATACAGCTACTGTCCTGCAAGTGTGTGCGGTCATGTGAACTTCCTCAGTGTACTTGCCTCAGCAATGGCCTGAAGTGCACAGACATGTGCAGATTACAGACATGCCAGAACAAGGGTACTGAAGACGAGCCAGTAGAACAACAGTCAGATTCAGAGTCCGATGTTGAAGATATTATGGAGTAACATATATATATATATATATATATATATATATATATATATATATATATATATATGCACATGACATGTTCAGTGTGTATTTACATAACTTGGATTAAATTTTGTTACAAATACTACATCTAGTCACTCCGGGTGGTACCGATATCGTCATATTTGGTTCTTGGCTCATGCTAAAATTCCTGTGGAACACCTAAAGGGTTAACAGTTTTTAAAAATGAGTTTTGAACAGCTTGAGGGGTGTAGTTTGCAAAATGGGGTAATTTATGGGTGGTTTCTGTTATGTAAGCCCCTTAAAGTGACTTCAGAAGTGACTTGGTCCTTTGAAAAGTGGGTTTTGCTGTAAATGTGAAAAATTGCGCATAAAACTATAAGCCCTATTACGTCGTAAAACAATAAGGTTTCATTTTCAAAATGATGCCAATATGAAGTAAACATGTGGGGAGTGTAAATTAATAACTATTATGGGGGGTATCAGTATTTTTGTAAAAAGCAGAGAATTTCAAAGTTAAAAAATTGCCGATTTTTCCAAAATTTCCGAATATTTAGCATTTTTTTATATAGAAAGGTAAAATATATTGACTCCCATTTAGCACTGACGTGAAGTACAATATGTCACGAGAAAACAATCTCAGAATGGCTTGGATAGGTGAAAGCGTTCCAAAGTTATTAGCCCATGAAGTGGCACAGGTCAGATTGGCTTAGGCACTTGGGTACAAATAGGCCTAGGGCTGAAGGGGTTAATAAGCTACGTATATGTAAGGGCTATCATATCAAAAAATAAACTACAGACATGCATCTACCTAAAAATACCAAAGAGAATTAGTCACTCCGCTTGGTACCGATATCGTCAAATTTGGTTCTTGGCTCATGGACTACAGGGGGGCACGGCTCATTACAGTATATGTATCAGAGCTCTGTCTTGTTGTATCCACAGGGAGTAAAGATAGAAGGTTCCTTCTGAATGTCTGCAAATAGAAATCTTAAAAACGGGGTGGAAAT
Organism: Ranitomeya variabilis; assembly: GCF_051348905.1. Classification (NCBI taxonomy): domain Eukaryota; kingdom Metazoa; phylum Chordata; class Amphibia; order Anura; family Dendrobatidae; genus Ranitomeya; species Ranitomeya variabilis. Next base: position 75,721,441 of record NC_135233.1, read on the forward strand.
TGATTGAAATTTTAATAGAAAGTGAAGGATAGTTTTTCCTTCGAGCTTCAATTTAGGTTTGTACATAACCTAAAAAAAACACATTACAAAGTTTTTTAAAAGTTACTGAAATTGTAGTAAGGTACAAAGTTATCTAACCCTGGTGAAACAATGAGAAGATTGATAGAGGTTGTGAGGGTGATGACAATGATGAGGATGATTCTTATCATTTTTATTACATCTTTTATATCTTTAGTTTTTACAAGTATTCACTTTTTCAAGCACTTTGTTTTAAGAAGCAAATCTAGAATATGAATGTGTCATGTTCTTCTCTTTCAGAATTACTCTTGTACTTTATGGCTCTAAACAGAAGCACTTTTCCCAGAAAAATCAAAGCGTCCATTACGTGAAAAGTCAGAAAGCTCTGAAGTACATTCACTTTCCTAACCATTGGCTGTGATCTAAATTTCCCTATTTTCAAGTAAGAGGCTTATTGTGAAAATGTGTGCCTTTTTCTAAATCCTTTATACAAAAAGTTAAGAGTGTGGGCGGTGTGATATTCGGAACAAAAAAAACAACAACTTATGGTTGTTTGAAATTAGTCACGATATTACATTATCTGGCTAGCAACTTTGGTATGGGAAAGAAAACATAACATTTATGAATAGATAGAATTTTGCCACTGCTTTTTTCTATATACTTTAGAACAAGGGATATTAAATTATTAAAGAGATCGATTACCAAATTATTTTTGTTCTCTTTACAATAAAAAAAAAGTAGATAACACAAAATTAACAAAATCATGCTTGATATTATAGAAAATACTATAAAATGGAAAATAATGCACAAAATAATCCATATGCTTCCCTCCAGTAAGATAATAACACTTATACTCACCTCTGCTGTGACACCGGTTCTCCTCAGATCGCATCGGACAAATCAAAACATCCACAGAAAGCAATCGCCGATAGCCGCTACTGCGCAGGCAGCACCATCTTGGAGGAGGATTTTTTTTCTCTAGCAAAAAGGCGCCACCTGCGTAGTAGCAGCTATTGGATCGTCAATAGTGGTTACTGCGAAGGTGCGAATGGCTCCATTTTCAGACCCTTTTTTTTCTGATGTATTTATTTATAGCATGATATAAAAGATAGGGGGCAGGTCACTGAAGAATCAGTGACCTGTCAGAATCCATACTGATGAATACCTAAGCAGAGCACCATATGAAGTCCCACCCCCCAAATCCCACAGGCCGCCCCGCAGCATGAGCATAACATTAACTGAAAGCTACAAATAAAGATTAAACAACAACTACAAGACATATTTCATCACCCCAGGTATCATTTTAATCAGTATAACTGCCTGAATCTGACAGTGTCTGTAGGTTACTCAGCACAATTCTGCGGACATCCTCCCTTTAATAAGGTGCATGCCTCTTAAAGAATTTAGCATACATTACTCCAGCACTCCCATTCTTAATGAATTGAGGAAATAATATTTAATTTCTCATATATCCTTTGTGACAGTCACTGGAAAGCTGTTGAAGGGGAAATATGTTTCGCTGAGGCTCATGGCTTCAGTGATCTAAAAACCCAGAAGTTTTTCCTTCAGCACACTTACTGCTGCAAGGAGTTAGCAGCCAATTTAAATAAAGGGCTGGGTTTTTAGTGGACGACCATAGAGTGGGTGGGAGGTTGTCCACCTTAACTCCACCCTAGTGTGTTGTCTGGGTCTTAAATAGTTGTCCTCCAGAGGCACTAGTTTTTAAGTGTCTGGAGAGGAACACTCCAGAGAAGTGTTTTGTGTTTATGCGAAAACCTGAATCGTGGACCTTGCTAGCCCAGAGCAGGCTGATCCTCGCTAGGAGAAGGGCTGTGTTTTGCTTTGCTCAGAGGGCTGTGTTTACTTTCTCCAGCTTGGTCTATGCTGCACTTAACCCCTTAGTGACGGAGCCAAATTTTTGAAATCTGACCAGTGTCCCTTTATGTGGTAATAACTCTGCAACGCTTCAACAAATCCCAGTGATTTTGAGATTGTTTTTTTCATGACGCATTATACTTTATGATAATGGTACATTTAGGTCAATATATTTTGTGTTTATTTATAAAAAATATCAAACATTTTAGAAAAATATTAAAAAATTAGCAGTTTTCAAAAATATAATGATTATCCCTTTAATACCACAGCAAACCATTAATAAATAACATTTCCCACATGTCGGCTTTACATCAGCATAATTTGTAAAATGTTATATTATTTTGTTAGCATTTTAGGAGGCTTAAAAATGTAGCAGCAATTTTTCATTTTTTCAAGGAAATTTACTAAATTTATTTTTTTAGGGACTTATCCATGTTTGAAGTGACTTTAGGGGTCACATATATTGGGAAACCCCCAAACATGATACCATTTTAAAAACAGCACCCACTGACATATAAAAACCTGCTGTCAGGTAGTTTATTAACCCTTCGGGTGCTTTACAGGAATTAATGCAAAGTGGTATGACAGAAATAAAAATGTGTATTTTTACCACCTAAATGCCTCTTACTTCTGAACAGATTGGCAGACTCTAAGGCTGCAATTTGGTCATGAATTGCCATGGCAAACATCAGGACCACAAAATTATGATCTCATGGTGCCAATTGGGATAAAGGGGAAGCCCCCACACTCTGTTAACCATATATAATGATGTAGTCACTATTTACAGCAGCATCTAAGGGGTTAAACAGAATTGGATGGTGCAAACACTGATCGTGGCTGATGCAGAAAGTTGTCAGCTATAGTGCACAGCCGACAGATGCTGGATTGTTACCTGTATGGAGATGCTATTCCCTTATATGTCAGGTCAGTTAAAAGACGTATTGGCTGTCATTAAGGGTTAATAAACCAAGGACCCTCTTAAAGAGACAGTGTTTCATTTCTATCTCTGTGTCCAGCTGATTGAGCCGATATAACACACCTAATATAACAGATCAAAAAATGATCCTATTTTTCTTTTACAGATACACGCTAAGAACTAAAGCACAAGACTATAACCTGTAAACTTTACATTTGGGACCTTTAGATCTCAATATTATGCTACCAAGCTGATCTCTCCATGCAGGGGCAAAGAGATCATTAGTGCAACCTGTGGAGCTGCACAGGGATTCCAAGGGGCCCTTTTCTACTTCCAAAGCAGGTGAATTGTGCATTACGATGAGCTCTTGGGCTGCAAAGGGCCCATATACTGTTGTTGCACAGGGGCCATTTCCTGTTTGTGGCCACCATTGTCACCATGGCTTCTACAAACAAGAAGAACAATTTATTTACTCAAAGCTTTGCCTTCCACTCTTAGAAAATTAGTTGTGAGCCACAACCATTGCTATTGTCTTATGTCTTTGACTAAATCCACAGAAAATCCCAAGATTTCAGATTTTTTTCATATTCAATTTTCAGACCAACTGGCAGCACCCTAAAGTAAAAATGAACTGTAATACTGAAAACTGAGCAGAGTGGGCAGAAAGACATAACCATGGAACATGTACAATCAAGAACTGACTGTGGCTACCATCACTTGGATATCTGAAAAAATATCCTTTACATGCCTCAGGTACCCAAACACATAAGCCATCTTTAGTTTCTCATGCTCTAAAGTGATGGTCATATTATATAGTCCACTTGGTAGTCATTCCTATAAAGGTCTACCATAAAACAGTTCACTTTTCCATGCAAATTATTCTTATTTGACCGATCTGTTAATTACATGGAAAGAAGAAGCACGCCGAATAAACCAGAAACTGTTTTGGATAATGAATGCCGGCCGAGGTCACTGAACACATCACGTCTGTGCTGAATAATCCATATTTAAACTTCACTTACAAAGAGAAGTTGGAGTCACTGGGTCAATAGTGATGGAAACAAAAACAAGAACTGAGGCATCCTTGAATGATTCTACTAACTGGTTCTTCTTCTGAGTGAATCTCCAAAATATCTCCCGTCCAACAAGCAATGTGTCTCTAAGTACATTAATAAGTTGCTTTATGAGCAGGCTCATTAAGTTTGATAAATCACCTGATAAATCGTGTGGTACAAAGTGGTGACCTGCTTTCACAGTGCCAGTTTGATGAATCCGCTACATTACCCTTTACTACATGTTGCTCATGTAAGCAGAGCCGTACAAATTGTGCAGATTAAAAAAATATGTTCAGGGAACTAGAAGATTCGATGGATTGGAAATAAGACAAACATTTCTCACTGTTTACTTGCTTGTTAAATGTGGTTGTGACTGCAAGTCAGGAACATTTGAAGTTGTTACGAGATACGTGAGATTAGTTTGCAGTTCCCATAAGAATTCCAAGTCTTATAAACTATAATAAAAGTTGTTTTGTTATTCAAAGGCAAAGAAAATGAATGTTTAGCTAAGCAAGGCTTTTAGACTGATACTTTACAAAATTACACATAGCACAGCAGAGCTCAGCAATATATCCATGATCAAGTGAGAAATAGTAGATATTTTAAATCGAACCAGACAGTCTGGAAAGGAAGCTATTTGGCTACAAATGGTGCCGATTCACCAGAAACCAGATTGTTTTATTTTATATTATTTATTTTTTTTTACCAAAACCAGTATAGTTGAGTTATATATGACCCAGAAGCCATAAATCATAGCCACATGAACTTTGCTCATATGTATATATTGCTGGAATTTACACCACCTTTACCAGGATCTCCTTATAATATGAATCTTGCATGCGTGGATGCGGAGTTCAGGATGGTGGCAAAGCCATGCCAATGGGGCCAAATTGTCAATCATCCGCAGCACACCACATCTGGTAAGCAGAAAGCTGGAGCAAAGTGCACTCATGATATTAGAAGAGGTTCCAAGGGTAACACTAGCACATACTCAACCATGAAATGGCGCTTAACTGGTCACTGTCATTCTAGTAAACCTCATAGAGACAAGATGTAAAGTTTGACTGGTTGGGTATTGCAGGTACTATCTCCAATCACTAGAACGAAGGTGCACAAGTGCATAGATAGGTTTGTAGATTTTCAAATTCTGTTGAAATTTTTGGTCTATTTTCCAAAACTTGGGATTGGTTCCAGAAAATAAAATTTCTGATGTATATTTATGAAATCTATTGAATGGAAAACATAACTGTCAGTGTCTATAAGGTCTTGAAACTCCTTATTAAACAGCTTTTTTTTTTTTTAAAAAAAGTAACTTCATATGTAATATTACTGACAATGTCCTGTAAGTGAAGAAAAAAGTTAAATCTTTCACAATGCGTATGGCTTACCATGGTTGGCCACTTTGTGAATGTAGTATACAGTGGGGAAAAAAGTATTTGGTCAGCCACCAATTGTGCAAGTTCTCCCACTTTAAAAGATGAGAGAGGCCTGTAATTGACATCATAGGTAGACCACAACTATGAGAGTCAAATTTGAGAAAACAAATCCAGAAAATCACCTTGTCTGATTTGGCAAGATTTATTTTGCAAATTATGGTGGAAAATAACATGCAACATTTCTGGCTGTCACAGACCTGTAACTTCTTCTTTAAGAGGCTCCTTTGTCCTCCACCTGTAGTAGAGGCACCTGTTTGAACTTGTTATCAGTATAAAAGACTCCTGTCCACAACCTCAAACAGTCACACTCCAAACTCCACTATGGTGAAGACCTAAGAGCTGTCGAAGGACACCAGAAGCAAAATTGTAGCCCTGCACCAGGCTGGGAAGACTGAATCTGCAATAGGCAAGCAGTTGGTGTGATGTAATCAACTGTGGGAGCAATAATAAGAAAATAGAAGACATACAAGACTACTGATAATCTCCCTCGATCTGGGGCCCCAGTTCTCACCTCGTGGGGTCAAAATGATCAGTGAATGACCTGCATAGAGCTGGGACCACCATAACAAAGGCTGCCATCAGTAACGCACTACGCTGCTAGGGACTCAGATCCTGGAATGCCAGACGTGTCCCCCTGCTTAAGCCAGTACATGTCCGGGCCCATCTGACGTTTGCTAGAGAGCATTTGGATTATCCAGAAAAGTATTGGGAGAATGTCATATGGTATAACTGTTTGGTAGAAACAAAACTCATTGTGTTTGGAGGAGACAGAATGCTGAGTTGCATCTGCAAAGGGACCAGGACGACTGATCTGTGTACCAGAAAGAATGAATGGGGCCATGTATTGTGAGATTTTGAGTGCAAACCTCCTTCCATCAGCAAGGGCATTGAAGATGAAACATGAATGGGTCTTTCAGCATGATAATGATTCCAAGCACACCACCAATGCAACAAAGGAGTGGCTTCGTAAAAAGCATATGAAGGTCCTGGAGTGGCCTAGCCAGTCTTCAGATCTCAACCCCATAGAAAACCTTTGGAGGATGTTGAAAGTCCATGTTGCCCAGCGACAAGTTCAAAACATCACTGCTCTAGAGGAAATCTGCATGTAGGAATGGGCCAACATACCACCAACAGTGTGTGCCAACCTTGTGAAGCCTTATAGAAAACGTGTGACCTTTGTCATTCCCAACAAAGGATATATAACAAAACATTAAGATGAACTTTTGTTAATGACCAAATACTTATTTTCCACCATCATTTGCAAAATAAATCTTGCCAAATCAGACAAGGTGATTTTCTGGATTTGTTTTCTCATTGTGACTCTCATAGCTGTGGGTCTACCTATGAAGTCAATTACAGGCGTCTCTCATCTTTTTTTTTTTTTAACCATAAAATTTTTATTTTATTAAACATGGTATAACAAAACAGGGTCGTACAAGTATTTAGTTTCTGTATAGTGTGCATCAATAATAAACTATATAAACGATGTAAGGCTATAAATGACCTTAATTTTACAAAAACGGAAATGACAAAGACAAGACAAGACAGTAAGGAGTAGAAGGAGGGGAGGGGAAGAAAAAAAATAAAAGGGGAAAAACCTCAGTTGAATCGACTAATCAAATTCAAACTCAGCCGCATTACAGGTCGGATCCCGCTGCATAATAATCCCACGGGGACCATATTGCCTGGAAGTGCACCACCGAGTCATTTAGTAAGGTTGTAAGGTGTTCCATCCTTCTGACATCCATGATCCATCTAATGAGGATCTGAAGCGAAAGGGGACTCGGCTGCCTCCAAAAACGCGCAATCAGGCATCTGGCCGCCGTAAGGATATGTTGCAATAATCTATTGGAGAGTTTGCCCATACCCGGCGCCCGGTGACCCAGGAGAAGCACCAGCGGGTTTAGTTCTATATCTGTATGCAATACCTTGTCAATGAGGGGCTTAGCTTGACCCCAAAAAGGCACAATTTTTGGGCATGACCAGAATATGTGCATGAGGGACCCAGTGCTTCCTCCACATCTCCAACAGGAGGGAGGGACAGAGGGATTCAGTCCATGCAGAAACTCTGGAGTGTGATACCAGTGCATTAGTATCTTATAGATATTTTCTCTATAGAGAGTAGACGCTGACGATTTTGCGGCATTCCTCCAAATGACAGACCACTCTCGGGGAGAAATACGCCGCTCCAGGGCGGCCTCCCACTTGCGCATGTATAGAAAAAATTCACCAGACCCATCCCGTGGATCCGATAAAAGGTTATAAATTACTGAGATCAGCCCCCTGGTGTTCACGCCCCTCCTGCAAATTTTCTTGAAATCCGTGTGGATTGAAGCTCCCGCTTTACCATATAGGGAGTTAGCAAAATCTCTGATTTGTAGGTATTGAAAGAATTCCCTGTTGGAAATCAAGAAATGTTGCTTAAGATAATCAAAGGAGTGAATCTCCATGGTCTCCCCGTCTATAATATCCGCAAATCTAAATAGGCCCGCTTTAAGCCAAGGGTGAACCATAGGAGACTCTAAACTGCTTGGGAGCTGTGGATGATAGATGAAGGACACCAGGGGGGAGCAAGGTGACATGAGGGCGAATCTCCGTGTGCAGGTATTCCAAATGTCACGGGTGAACTGCATGGGGCCTAAAAGGGGTGGAAAGGACTTACATTGTGCTGGCGACCATAAAAGAGAGTTAGGGTGTATTGGGGCAAGCCATAATTTCTCTATTTCATTCCACTTGCTGTAGGCCCATAGGGATGTCCAGCAGGGGATTCTCCTCAGGTGAGTAGCCCAGTAGTAGTTAAGAATATTTGGCACAGAAAGCCCTCCCCTGGTCTTATGAGCTGTGAGAACCTCCTTAGCCACTCTATGGCGCTTTTGTTGCCATATGAACCTAATAATAGCCGCCTGAAGGGACTTCAATTCCGAGACCAGAACTCCAACTGGGAGGGTCTCAAAGGCGTAGATCAATCTGGGTAAAAGGCTCATTTTTACCGCCGCTATCCGACCCATCCACGACAGAGGGAGTGATTGCCATTTAGTCAGGCGGGCTTTTGATTCTTTAAAGAGGGAGGGGAAATTTAGTTTGTAGAGGGTCTCATATGAGGACGTAATATTCACCCCCAGATATTTCACAGCATCCTGTTTCCACCTGAATTTAAAATTCAGGCGTAGGTGGTCCCATACCTCAGGGGGGATGTTAAGCGGCATAGCCTCCGTTTTGCTGGAATTGATTTTATATCCAGATAAGTCCCCATATCTCCTCAAAGCCCTCATGAGGTTCGGAAGAGACACGTGGAGATTAGTGAGCGTCAATAGGACATCATCAGCAAATAGTGCGATCTTAAAAGATTTACTCCCAACCATCACCCCAGAAATATTGGGGTCCCGTCGTATGGACGCTGCCAGGGGCTCTATGCAGAGGGCAAACAGGAGAAGTGACAAAGGGCACCCCTGCCTGGTGCCATTCGATAAAGTGAATGGTTTGGATGTACAGAGAGGGAGTTTTGGCTGCTGTAGGGTGGTTGTATAGGGATCTCAGCGCGGACAAAAATCCGCCCGAGATGCCAAAGACCCGCATCGTACTAAAAAGGAATGGCCAGGAGAGGCAATTGAAAGCCTTCTCGGTGTCAAGGCTGAGTACTAGTGTTTGCAATTTCTTTCAGATCGAGATGTCCACCAAGTCCACAACCCTCCTGGTGTTATCACCGCCTTGACGGCATGGAATAAAGCCTACTTGGTCTTTATGAATAATCGAGGGTAGCCATTTATTAAGTCTGGAGGCCAGTAGCTTGAACACCTTCAAATCCGTATTCAAAAGGGCTATTGGCCTATAGTTTGCACAGTCCAAGTGGTCCCTGGGTGGCTTTGGAAGGAGGATAAGGTGGGAATGTAGCATTGTGGATGGGATTGGGTCGCCTTGCAAGAAGGAGTTAAATAATGAGGCCAAGTGAGGGAGAAGTGTTTTGGCGAATGTCTTATAGTAAAAGTACGTCAGACCATCAGGGCCAGGTGATTTTCCCATGGGCAGGGACTCCAAAACCTCCTCTACCTCTTCAGAGGAAACTGCACCATTTAGAGATTCAATCGCTTCAATAGGTAGGGAGGGGAGGTCTAAGTTAGCAAGATAGTCTTCAATAGCCCCTGAACCCTGGGATCCATCAGCCGATGGGGGACCAAGATTGTACAATTTTTTGTAGAAATTATAAAAAAATATCAGCTATGGCATCAGGGTGATAATGCGTCACCCCTGCAGCGTCCCACAAGGCCTGAGGACATGAAGCTGCGGAGCGTTCCTTCAGCTGGCATGCCAGGAGGGTGTGTGCATTATTGCCCCTTTCATAGAATTTCTGTCTAGAGAAAGTTAGCAGCTTCTCCGCCCCCGCCACCGCCAGATCTTATAATTTTTCCCTTAGTCTGACCACCTCTTTCAAAGTGGCCAGAGAGGGACATTCAGCGAGTGTCCTCTAATGAAGCTTTAGTTGAGAAGTCAAATGTGCCCTCTGGACCCCCGCGGATCTCTTGGCCCTGGCGCCCTCCCTAATACAATGGCCCCTCATCACCGCCTTATGTGCCTCCCACAGAATTCCCAGGGAGGAGACTGAGCCCCTATTGAGCTGGAAGAATTCCTCCAGTTGCTTATGCAGTGAGGCCCTGACTTCGGGGTCCTTGAGTAAAGATTCATTTAAGCGCCAGTGGCCAAACCTAGATCGAGAATGGGCTCCCTCAAGTTCCATGATCACAGGAGCATGATCCGACCAAGTAATGGAGCCCAGTTCCACCCCCCCCCCCCCAGCCTCTTAAGAATAGCAGAGTTTACAAAGAAGTAATCGATCCTGGTATGGGTCTGGTGTGGGTGTGAAAAGAAGGTAAAGGCCCTTTCTCCAGGGTGTGCCACCCTCCATGCGTCAAAGAGAACCTCAGATCTTACAATCCTCCGGAAGCCCAAAGACAGCTTCTTTACAGAGTCAGAGGGCGGGAACCCCCCGAGAGAAAGCCTGTCAAATGTTTCAGAGAATGAAAGATTGAAATCTCCACCTACTATAGTCGCCGCATGGGGAAGCCCCCCTACGAGTGAAAATACCCCCCTCAGAAAGCGAATCTGTCCCTCGTTCGGGGCATAAATGTTAGCGAGAATATGAGGTGAGCTCCCCACCTGTGCCTCCAGGATCACGTAATGTCCCTTAGGGTCAGAGTGATTTCCAGTGACTTGTATAGGGCAATTTTTTGCAATCAGGATTGCAACCCCCCCTTTCTTAGTATTCGTGCTTGCTAGATATTGTTGGGGATATAAGTGGGCTGCAAACTTAAATGAGCCTGTAGAGTCAAAGTGGGTCTCTTGGATGAAAGCCACATCTGCCCTAGTGGAGCGCAGCTCCTGTAACAGCAATTTCCTCTTGCGGGGAGAATTAAGACCCCGCACGTTAATAGATACAATACGTGTCATCTTAGTTGCATTAAGTGGAGTGTAGTGCAGGTGTCGGGACCGTTACCTTTGAAGGTGTAGGATAACATAGAGGTTGTCTCAGCGCAGCTGGTCCACCAGATGAAGGCTGTCAAGGATCGAACCGAGGGTGGAAACAAAATTTGGATGGTTGGGTAGGGTAAGAACAACAAGGAAAAGGGAAGACATAGACACTCAGTTAGTAAATTACATATCCAAAAAGTGAAAAAACATAGAAAAACAATTGAGAACAATACCCGGGGTTAAACGCGGAGAGGGATCCCCTGAGGAAACCCACTCTTGGCTCGGAGGGCCAGAGTGGTAGAAAAAGTCGGTCTCAATATCAATCCCAGGGAAGTCCTAGGATAGGTGGAAGTCTCCGAATCCGAGAGAGCCGGTCTATCTCCAGCCAGCCGCCCCTCCAATGTAAAGAAAGGGGTAACTGGGAAGCAACCGAAGTGGCCTTGGCGAAGCCCCCGCCACCTGCCTTCCCGGGTGACCTGCTTCAATTGTTTCAGTAAATGATGCGGCTCCAGACACACAGAGGCAGCATTGTGTCCATCCCCCGGTGGGGTTTGGATGTCCCATTTCCAGCGTCACAGGCCAGAAAGCAGAGGTGGCAATCAGTAAGGGAGGCTTAGAGAAAAAGAGAATATGCGGCCTGTTCTAAACAAGCCTAAACTAAAAGTCAAGTCAATGGGTACGGGGGGAAGACGGGGCGCGGCCGCCTCTCCCCCCACCTCCCCCACGCGCCCCGCGCCTTGCTCCCCCCAACTTGGTCCACACCGGTGGAGGGGGAGCCCCAGGTACATGCAGGACCCATGGTGGAATGTTGACCGCCGGGATCTCCAGGGTTGTACAGAAGGCCGTCACATCAGCAGGGGTGCGCAGAGTCACGGACTTTCCATCTTTCCTGGCTGTCAGGGCAAATGGGAACCCCCATCTATACTTAATTTGGTGTTCCTGGAGTATTAGCAAGAGGGGCCTGAGGTGTCTCCGCTTCTGCAGGGTTATGCGGGAGAGATCAGGGAAGAGCTGAACCTCTGTTCCCCGAAATAAGGGGGTCTGGTTCCGGGTCCTGGCTTTGGACATGATCAATTCTTTAGTAGTTAAGTCGTGAACACAGCATATAATATCTCGGGGTTGAGTAGACATGTTCTTAGGCTGTAGCGCCCTGTGTGCTCTGTCCAACTTAGTTATATTGGTTGTAGGTGCACCCAGAATGTTATTAAAGATGTCCTGCAGGATCAGATCAGGAGACTCAGAGACCTCCACCTCAGGCACTCCTCTCACATGTATATTGCATCTGCGTCCCCTATTGTCAAAATCCTCTAAGTGGGACTGCATTTCATCCATCACTTGTTGTTGTGAGGACACTAGCTGGTGAATTTCTGTCATGTGTTTTCTTGTGGAGTCATGTTCCTCTTCCAGGGCCTCAATCCTCCCATTTAAGTGTTGTAAATCTCGTCTCAAGTTGGCTATTTCTGCCCTGCATATGTCTTTGACCTCACTAATGAGGATCTTAAAGTCCTCTTTAGATGGTAGGGTTGCCAGAATAGACTGCCAGTCTTGGGAGGGAGGGGCAGGCCCCCTGAAGCTGCCATCAGGCTGTGAGTTAAGATGATAGTTAACTGAATAATCAGGATGATGAGAGGAGTAGTATCCCTGATGGGGTTGGATATAGGCAGTGTCCTCTGTATTATTCTGTCCATGGACCTCCTGATGTAATGAGGAGCTGTTTGTTTGTGTGGGCTGATATGAAGGGTAAAGGAGTGGGGGCCCAACACCCCCCCTCCCCCTCACCTCGTGGCTGCTGTCAGCAGCGGTGCTTATCTGATCTCCATGAAGTCCTGCTCCTTCTGTGTACGGCTCATCCCCCGATGTAGAGGGGGAGATCTCCTCCTCCCTGCAGCCATCAGTCTCCTGAGTGCCGTCCTGATGCAGAGCGTCTTGCTGGGAAGCTTCCTCCTCACTGCCCTGTCTCTGTAAAGATGGCGCCTGTGTATCTCCCTGGACTTGTTGAAGGCCCAGAAAAGCGTCCAGAGCCCTCCGCTTTGCCGGCTGGTCCACCACAGGCTGCTGTATGGTCCTAGGTTTCCTGGGCCCCATGCTGACTGTGGAACCCGGTGATGCAGGGTGATATTATGCTATTTATAGCTGGGAGATGGCAGGAGCTCCTTCACCACACTTCTGCTCAGCTCGGCATCCGGACACGCCCCCTGTCTCTCATCTTTTAAAGTGGGAGAACTTGCACAATTGGTGGCTGACTATACGCTTTTTTGCCCACTGTAAATTGTACAGAAAGAAATAGGTAAATGTATTTTCAAGTACATTACTTATTCCATAAGGCTACTTTCACACTTGCGTTTTCTGCTTTCCGTCGTTGTGCAGTGAAATGACGTAAATGTCATGGAAAAAGAGAGAGAGAGAGGATCCTGCATTCTCAAAAATCGACGGAAGCTAAAAAACGCAACTGTGAAAGTAGCCTAAAAGGCACACCTTGGAAAACCATCAGGACAGATAGATAAAAAAATACAGAGTGCTGCTCTATTCCTTTGTTTGTATATCATGCAGTCATTGCCACTTGCACTTGTTCACACTTGCTTTAGTCTGTTAGAGACGCTTGCCACTATTATTTTCTAAATAGACAGATGGACAGATAAAGCATAACATAAAGTGCCTATAAATACTATGCTATGAAAAAATGCAAGAAAGAAAGTTGTTCTGCGCTCTCTGGAGTCACAACAAACCAGTAGTAAGGATAAAAATAGAGGTTTATTTGTCTTTGCGTTTCAGAGTTCACCGACTCCTTCCTCAGGACAACCATACACAACCTTGAGTCGGCGGATTCTGAAACGCAGTAGACAAATAGACCTACATTTTTATCCTTACTACTTGTTTTTCGTGACTCCAGAAAGCACAGAATAACTTCCTTTCCCAGCAACGTAGAGAATTCTTTCCATCTAGTACAAGTATGGCATATGCTATATTATACATATTGCAGCAATGCTAATCACTTGGGAGTGATCTAAGGAATTACAGGAACTGTTTCACAAAACCCGGGGTAAATCCGCAAAAAAAACACAGTGCCTTTTAACTGTGGATTTCTCAAATCCACTGCGGAAAAATCTGCAGACCTCAAAAATACGTGTGCACATAGCCTTACAGACCAGCTTCTTAGTTCTTTAGCAAAGGTATTGAATCCAGGAGATCTCCACACCTTCATATACACAGGCATATGTGAGACAAATAGCTCTAAATTAACAAAGTGAACAACAACCAAAGATGGAGATATGGTAAGCAGCTGTCTCTCCCAACTCATCAGCTGCTCACAATCAATCGCTTATGGGCGATTATCCCCTTTTAGTCAGATATGTACTAAAGCATTACTTCAAGTTAATCTCCCAATCACTGCATGTCCAACAGCCACCTCAAGATAAATATATATATATATATATATATATATATATATATATATATATATATATATATATCTATATCTTTGGTCACCTGGTGATGGGCCAATGTGAATGGAGAGGTGGCTGTGCAGAAGTCTGGGAATAACAAAACCAACTATTAGTATCCAACATGGGAAGAACCCATTGATTGATAATGGCAGTAGTTCTTTGGATGATTTTTTATAAGAAGTTTTGCAGTGTTAGAAAATAGCACAATAGTGCCACATATGGTGAAGATGCAGGATTTATAGCTGGATCCCCACAAGTAATCCATGTATTAATAACCTCAGATTGGTTCTTTGCCGGCATTAATCTTTAGCTCAGGGTATACGGTTATTGTTACTTTGCAAGCTGCATGACTGGTATACTTTAATTCATGTTTGTTCTGCTGCCTGCCAGCAATATCAATAAAAGCCGGATATATCCTGTTGGTTCACCTGATGCAGGGGTTAGAAATAGTCCTTGTCTCAGCTGTTTTGCAGTAGCGATGAGAAGATAACTGTATTCTCAAGTTGTGTTTGTTTTATTATTTATTAAAGGAATCCAATAGCAGACACATAAAGCACATTCAGTTTATGCGATCTGGGCTTTGTGAAATTTCCTGTTTGGTAAGATCTGTGGAAATAAATAACGACGGGATTGTTCTCACATTGCTGAAACAAACACATTTAGTCCGACTCCTGCATAAACAGAATTTGGCATGGGAGACATTAAGGAAACAGATTGATGGTATGGCAAGGATTAATTTTTTTACAGAATGATATATTACAGCAGATGGACATTATGAGTTATGACCTTACAGACCCAGCGACGAAGATTCAATCATAAGACTGAGTCGGCATTGATGGAATTATGAATCAGAATGAGAAATTTTGAAGATATGATAAGACTGCAGAGGGGCTTTAATTACAAATTAATCTACTTATCTTACTATCTTGTTTGAAAAAAAATAAGACTAATGGACGTCCTATAGGAAACCTTCTATTAATTAAAGCAGAGTCTTAATCCCAAAGATCGATTAAGACTCTGCAGGGCTCAGCATGACTATTTGTCCAGCTGGGTATGTGCAGTTATATTCTGGCAAGCCAGCTGGATTGCAGGGTGCGATGCCCTGTGATGATATCACATCTTAATTACTGTAGCTGGGCATAAGACAGTATTTTGACTGTTGGCTACAATGGAGGTTTAGTGATTAGCGATGCCCATGTGCTACCTAAGTGACTGGTGTGATTAGTGACAGCGATACATAGCACCAGAACAATTCAGGGAGGAACAGTTGAGAGAGAACATAAAAAAGAGGCTCAGTATCAATGATACACACCAAGTAAAGTGTGTTGTGAGTCTATGAGCAATTTGAATAAGTTTTCCTTTCGCGGGAAAGTTAGTAAGACTGGAAACTATTGTGGTGGTGAACTAGAGGCCAGGAGAGGTGACGTGGGCCTCTGAAGGAGATAGGAGAGAAGCCTGCTGTAATTAAGCAATTTTCTTTAGGGAGAGCAGTTTGGCTGTTCCACCCAAGTGGGCCAGAGGAGATGTCACAGTGTTGGAAGATAGGAAGTTTGGCCATCAAGAATGGTGGCAGAGTTTTGTGTAGTCAACCATGGACATGTTAAAGCAAAAAAGTAACATCAGCTTTGAGGTGGTGATCTCTGGGAAGCCTGCTAGGACTGTGGAGTAAGCCCAGTAACTAAACAATTATTAATATTAATCATATGCCCTACTCTAACAAATAAAAAGGCTTGTTTTTAAAGGGGTTATCCAGGCTTGGGGCTTAAGTCTGGATTCACTCTATGAGATGGCAGACTTTTTAATCCTCACCGTGTGCTTGCTTTCAGGATTCTCAGATACGGTCATCAAGAGTGGGCGCTCATGTGACCTCAAGTATGTAATTAGCATACTTACAGTCACATTTCGACTAGACGTGTCCAGCTTTGCTCAATACACTTATTTTGAGCGAGGTCGTGCACATCTAGTCTGCAAATGGCAGCACACATCTACTCAGCCCATGACCGCATGTATACAAATCGCATACTTGTGATCACGTTTCTTGCCGCTCCTGATGTCAGTAAATCCTAACAGAATTCACACTCGTGTACAATTATCTTGCCGTGTAAACATGCTGCCATTCGTGGGGTGAAAAAAATATCGGTATTGGTGCATCATCCTTGGTAAGTAGGACTCTCCCTGCCGAGACCCATGGCAGCCTATGCGCACTTATCTACTACAGACTGTTTAGCGCATATCTTTTACCTTGGTCTGCCTATGCAAATTAGGCTATTAAACTACAGCCGATCAGTATTTGTTTGTTATATTATTTTACTCACTTACGTACATCTTCATCACTGATCCCATTGGGGTTCATAATCTAAATTCTCTATCAGTATGTCTTTGGTTTACGTCTACACTCCCAGAGTACCTGAAGGAAACCGACACAGATGCATAGAGAACATACAAACTCCTTACAGATTTTGTCCTTGATGAGATTTTATTGCACCGTGCTGCCAATTGGTAAACATTTATTGATTGGTGGTCATATAATCCAGCCTGTTGGTCTAAAGACGGGAAGAACATATGAACTCCTAGAAGATGTTGTCTTTGGTAGGATTTGAACCCTGGACCCCAGTGCTGCAAGGCTGCAGTGCTAACCACTGAGCCACCCTGCTGCCAATCGTTGAAAAGGTACTGATCACCAGGTCAGTCCATTTAAACGGACCCAAACGCTATCAACTGCTGCATACTGCAGATCTGCCCATCTGTGGGCACAGGCCCACCACAAATTTATCAGGAAGTCAATTTTTAAAGAGCTGCTTAATATATTGCTTCAAGGCTAGAATATCATTAAACTGTAAGCAGCTAAATCACCTGTGAGAAGAAGAGCATTATCAGGTAACGGCCACACATACACTGAGGGAAATGAGCCGCAATATATGAGCATCCAGGAGATTTGCTTTAATATCTCAGTTGGACACAAACTAATTATCAGTTTACTGAGTAAGCATGGGACTAAGAATGTAATCCGCAGCTATGAGGATGTGCAGTTAATTCTGGTTTCCAATATTCTATATTATAAAATACAACAAAGTATATAACAGGGAATATTGCTTCCATGAGCGGCTCTGGCTGGTACAGTGTTATAGTTGGTCTGGGAATATTCAAGCAACTTTTTATCTGTGTAGAGAGAGGACATAACAGCCATTAGAATAAAATTACAATCTAAGACTAGATGAGAAAGGGGTTTTCACTTTTTTACTTAGAAAAACAGCACTGCCGTCACATCGGAGAGCTTGTTTACACAGGCCTGTTTTTAATGTTCAATTCCATCAATTTTGAGATTTTTTAACACAAAACATCCTAAAAAGAAAATTGGATGCAAATAATCAAATTGTACCGAAGATCATTATGTGCTTTGGCCATTAGAGTACAGCAGACAGTAGTAAGAAATGGCCAGAGAGTCAAGTAAAACATGGCAAAAAGTATAAAAATCTTAACATACACACAAAAGTATAGACAATATTACCCATGAAGATCAATTACATTGTAGCTATTATTTTCCTAAGACATAAAGCTGACAGCAGATCCAATGCATCTGACAGCACCTACAAAAGCCACAAAACCTGAAGCCGTGGGAACTCTTACAAAATATATGAGCACCACCCAATATACATAGTAACATAGTTACATAGTTATTAAGGTTGAAGGAAGACTAAGTCCATCTAGTTCAACCCATGACCTAACCTAACATGCCCTAACATGTTGATCCAGAGGAAGGCAAAAAAAAACCATGTGGCAAAGAGTAAGCTCCACATTGGGAAAAAAATTCCTTCCCGACTCCACATACAGCAATCAGACTAGTTCCCTGGATCAACGCCCTATCAAGGAATCTAGTGTATATACCCTGTAACATTATACTTTTCCAGAAAGGCATCCAGTCCCCTCTTAAATTTAAGTAATGAATCACTCATTATAACATCATACGGCAGAGAGTTCCATAGTCTCACTGCTCTTACAGTAAAGAACCCGCGTCTGTTATTATGCTTAAACCTTCTTTCCTCCAGACGTAGAGGATGCCCCCTTGTCCCTGTCTCAGGTCTATGATTAAAAAGATCATCAGAAAGGTCTTTGTACTGTCCCCTCATATATTTATACATTAAAATAAGATCGCCCCTTAGCCTTCGTTTTTCAAAACTAAACAGCCCCAAGTGTAATAACCTATCTTGGTATTGCAGACCCCCCAGTCCTCTAATAACCTTGGTCGCTCTTCTCTGCACCCGCTCTAGTTCAGCTATGTCTTTCTTATACACTGGAGACCAGAACTGTACACAGTATTCTAAGTGTGGTCGCACTAGTGACTTGTATAGAGGTAAAATTATGTTCTCCTCATGAGCATCTATGCCTCTTTTAATGCATCCCATTATTTTATTTGCCTTTGTAGCAGCTGCCTGACACTGGCCACTGAATATGAGTTTGTCATCCACCCATACACCCAGGTCTTTTTCATTGACGGTTTTGCCCAGAGTTTTAGAATTAAGCACATAGTTATACATCTTATTGCTTCTACCCAAGTGCATGACCTTACATTTATCCCCAATAAAGCTCATTTGCCATTTGTCAGCCCAAGCTTCTAGTTTACATAAATCATCCTGTAATATAAAACTGTCCTCCTCTGTATTGATTACCCTCCAGAGTTTAGTGTCATGTGCAAATATTGAAATTCTGCTCTGTGTGCCCCCTACAAGGTCATTAATAAATATGTTAAAAAGAAGAGGGCCCAATACTGACCCCTGTGGTACCCCACTGCTAACCGAGACCCAGTCCGAGTGTGCTCCATTAATAACCACCCTTTGTTTCCTATCCCTGAGCCAGCTCTTAACCCACTTACACATATTTTCCCCTATCCCCATTGTTCTCATTTTATGTATCAACCTTTTGTATGGCTCCGTATCAAAAGCTTTTGAAAAGTCCATATACACTACATCTACTGCATTCCCTTGGTCCAGTCCGGAACGTACATCTTCATAGAAATTGATCTGATTAGTCTGACAGGAACGGTCCCTAGTAAAACCATGCTGATATATCCCATGCGTTATCCGAGCACGTTCGATTATTACTAATGGTTAATTCTCATGATATTTTATATGTAATAGTGTAAAGGTTTAAGTTGGTGACAAAAATATAATTATGCTCCTAAAAATGTTTATACTTTGACTTTTACCAATTCCATCAAGATGCCTAATGATATAGAGTTGGCAACCTGCTCCACAGTTCAGGTTTTCTATTGTGTGAGTGTCTCTCCCTGTAATATAGGCTGGATTGAGGTATGTGTGCATTTAGAGTGCTGCTATCTTCATTAGCACATATGTCAGCACAGCTCCAGTACTATACTTGTTTCCTCTTCATAGGCATTTCTCCTCCTTTACAGCCTGTTGTCTCTGCCCTCCCTGAGATACGGTTTCCATTCTCCATACATTGAAAATCTGTGTACAAACCCTGCCTAACCACTATTTCTAAGGCAATGTTCACATATTCAGTATTTGGTCAGTATTTTACATCAGTATTTGTTAGCCAAACCAGGAGTGGGTGATAAATGCAGAAATGGCGATGTGTTTCTTTTATAGTTTTCTGCCAATTGTTCCACTTCTGGTTTTGTCTTACAAAAACTGATGAAAAATACTGACCAAGTATTAAATGTGTGAACATGGCCTAACACTGAGAAAAGATAGGGGTAAGTAAAGAGCCTTCCGAAGTAAAGAAAGCAACCCTGACAAATTTGTAATATTTGTGCAAAAAGCACTCCACTGGATACAAGAACTGGAAGACATTTTGCCAGGCAAAATTGCAGAATATTTTTAATAAAGACCATTTAGAAAGTTACTTAAAGGCACAATGTCACCCCCTCCAGCCGTTATAAACTAAAAGAGCCACCTTGTGCAGCAGTAAAGCTGCATTCTACCAAGGTGGCTCTTTTAGTTTTTGTTGCTGTTATTCCCAAAATAAAGCGTTTTATAGCTTCTCCAAAATACCTTTCTTTAGACCTGGAGGCAGGTCTGAACCCCCCTCTTTGAAGCGCCAAACTGCCATCAGTCATATCTTCTGGGGCTCTGGTTGCCGCCCCCTCAGCGATGTTTTTCTCGGAAATTCGGTGCCTGAGCTGTGCTCTTCTGCCTTGGGCAGGCGCATTGAGCATTGGCCGTCTGACCTCACCTGCTAGGTTACAGACTGCGCCTGTGCGGGCAGTGCGGCCACCCAGCGACTGAATCCCCGCCCTGCAGTGTGTTATGCATTATGCACAGTGCGGGGCTGGAAGGCGGGGGACCTGGGGGAGCGTCTGACAAGCGCAGTGCGCATGCCCAGGAATGGGAAACTAAACTATATTAACCTCGTAGTATGCATTCCTAGGACAGTTAAAACGTACAACATATATTGTGAATCAAAGTTCAGCATATAAAGTTATGTTACATTTTTTAAATAAAAAAAAAGTGTCCATATGATTGCCTACACTAAAACTTAGAAATCCATTTAGATGTTCCATCTGTCCGAAAATTTCTCCTTAATCTTATTAATACTATATATATAGAAATACAGAACATTTTTGGAATAATTATTAACATCTGACTTTAAACTCCATAGTAACAAAACTTAAGAACTGAGGCACAGTGGCCCTGAAATTGGATTTATAGAAATAGCGTAACAGGAGACCTAGTTAAAATTGCCATTTTGCAGTAATAGCATAGCTTTTCCACATTTATTCTGTATCAAATTTTGGAACAAAGAACACTTTAACCCAAACTGCTGCATCTAGTAAAAGCCTTAAGGCCTACTTTCAAAATGTACCATTGAGTGACACATTGAAACGCATTCATCCCTGTAATTCAAGAAACAAACTTGGCTTTGAGTCAGAATTTCATTACTCGGGCTCTAATGTAACGTGTTGACTGTATAAAAGATGTTTGTAATTAAAATAGATTCTACTTTAACCAAAAGGCATAATAGCGCAGCGAACGGCACGCCGTACTAAACATTGTTTAACAAATTAAACACATTACGATAATGGTAGAATAAGCTCATAGTATTAATATAATAAAGCATGCCATTAGCTCGCAAATTTAAATACTTGATTAACACAGCTTCCTTTTAATGCACACACTTTACTGGAAATTTATTTTCCTCTCTTATAAACATTTTACGTTTATTGATTGAGACAACATTTTAAAAGCCAGACCTTAAAATATTGTAACTTTACACTTCTTAAGGACCTTGAATTATTTGCCCGTAAACTAATCTTCAAAAAGTATTTCTCGCCAAGAAGTGATCCAACTATGTCTATAGAGGATCAACAAACTTTGAGGGATCTAGAGGATCTGGCGGCTGAAAATGACAATACTGCAACCTCCCTCGTACCAGTGCACCTTCATCAACGTTCACGGGTTTTTCCCCCCTTGTCGACCTGCCCTCCGGTTGAAATCTTTGTTAAACTGGTAAAAAATGATATTGGTAAGCTAAATAAAAATATCATTCATGATAATCTGACTAACTTACAGAGACAAGCTATTAAAACATTGAGAAATATCAAGGATGTGGTCATCAAGCGAGCCGACAAGGGGGGAAATGTAGTCATCTGGCCCGTTGAAATGTATGAGGAAGAGGCATTCAGACAATTGAACAACGAGACATGTTACCGCCGCCTGGATGCTATCCCTCTGCCTGGATTTAAGCGTGAACTATCCTTACTGATGGATGAGGGCGTTGAAAATCGTATTATTACCCACAAAATGCGTGAAGCCTTATCTCCGGAATGCCCCATCATTCCAACTTTTTATATGCTTCCAAAAGTTCACAAAGACCCCCGCTGCCCACCAGGGAGACCTATAGTCTCAGGCATCGGGGGTCTTTGTGAACCAGCATGTAAGTTCATCGATTTCTATTTGCAAAAGTGTGTCGAGACACTTCCATCTTTTGTGAGAGACACCACTGATGTCCTCAAGAGAATCGATGGGCTTACTCTCGATGACGACATGTGGCTCGTTACCTGCGACGTGGAGTCCCTGTATACCTCGATTGGACATGGCCACGGGATCCGAGCCGCGAAATTTTTTCTTGAGATGACTAATTTTGATTCTTCACTTATTCAGTTTATTCTTGATTTATTGGATTTTATTCTTACTCATAATTTTTTTGTGTTCAAGGACCGCCCCTTCCTACAGCTCCAGGGAACAGCGATGGGGGCGTCCTGTGCGCCCTCTTACGCTAACTTGTTCCTGGGGCTGTGGGAGAGGGATACGGTCCTTGAGACACCTGGTCACGGCTCGGTCATCTCGTGGCTACGTTATATCGATGATATACTATTCATATGGCAGGGCTCCACGTCGCATCTTGAGTCATTTTTAGGTCATCTTAATAATAATCCATTCAATATTAAACTCACTTGGAAGTATAGTCAAACTACAGTGGAATTTTTAGATCTCCAAATATTGAAGTTGGAGGATGGATCTGTCAGTTCAGACATATTTAGGAAGGCCACCGCTACAAATTCGTTGTTACATTTTACTTCATCCCATCCTCCTAAGTTAAAAAGTTCCATCCCCATAGGACAGTTTTTGCGAGCGCGTCGTATCTGCTCTGACGACACAGCATTTCACAGACAGGCCAGGGATCTGCGCCATAGGTTTAAAAATAGGGGTTATCCCGATCATGATATTAACAGAGGCTATTCACGTGCTCTGAATGTCAATAGATCTACTCTTTTATCAAAATCAAATTGTAGAAAGACGAAGACACTAACAGACGGAACACCCAGATTTATAACCAAATTCAATGCAAACTGGAGGGAAATTAATCAGATATTCAGGAGACATTGGTCTATTCTATTATCTGATAGGGATTTACAAAGACAACTCACTCCTTTTCCCTCAATTACGTGGCGCAGATCTCAGACTTTGGGTGATCTGCTGTGCCAGAGCCACTATGTCGTGCCCAAAAACAATCCATTCGTAGCTAACAGCAAGGGTCCCCCCTGGGGATGTTTTTCTTGTGGGAGGTGCACGGCATGCCGTTATATTCTACGAACAAAAGAATTTCATAATGCAAAAGGAGACAAAATCTTTAAAATAGTACACCACATTACATGCGACACAGAGGCAGTTGTCTATCATGCCAGCTGCCCCTGTGGTCGCATCTATGTGGGAATGACAACTAGATCTTTAAAAATCCGGGTCCAAGAGCATGTCAGAGACATAAAAAATGCGAGTACTTGCCTAGAACCACATCTCCTTAAACCCATTCCTAGGCATTTTTTTGAAACCCACAAGAGCAACCCCAAAGGTTTTTCAGTTAGGGGTATAGACCATGTATATATGGGTATACGAGGTGGCAATCTGAAACAAAAGTTATTACAGAAAGAAACACGTTGGATAGTCACGCTGGATACCTTAGTACCAAACGGCCTCAATGAGACCATTAGTTTCAAGTCCTTTCTCTAATCATCTTTTGTGCGCTATTTTATTGGGTTACGGATTTTTGTGTTGGTGTTTTTTAAACTATTTCTGTATGTTGTTTTTTGTGATATTTATTCTTTCTTTTTCACTTCCATAGATATGTGGCTAGCTTTTAGGAATCCTCTATTATATTTCATCTGCATAATCCTGTGGGGCATCTGCAGTGCATACTTATTGAATCTGGGGAAAAGGAAAAAGAAGAAAAATCCTCCAGCAAGATATGGTGCAATTGCCCTAATCTTCATTTATGGTTTTATCCTGCAATTGTGGAATTTTTTCACTGATATTAAGCTCTGATTGGATGAATGTATTCCATCTGCCCACATATATCATTGCATGGTTTGTCTATTTATACTATCTGGTTGTCCCCTTTTATTATTATATTTATAAGTAACTATATTTCCTTAAGACCATGGTGTGAGACTCCTAATTAATTTATACTTGGTAATATATATGCATGGCTTGTTTAGGCATAGGGATAATCACATGCAATTATACCCCTGAGGCCTAATATTCACCTGGTAACGTTTCATTTGGGTAGTATATTTTTTATATAATTATATTCCCCCGCGATCCTTGTTCCAGGGATTAAGATACATCTGATTGTGTACCTGCATTGCCTATAATGTAATAACATATTCGGATCCTCCCCGATTTCATCTATATATTTACATGCAGATCTAGTTTTCTGTGATCATGCTGTAAGATGACTAATTGATAATTGATAATATATCGGCAGTGTCCGTAGGATAATGAGGTCACAATCGATTTGACTTAGGTTACATTATGATTCACTGCCAGATTAAATATTTACGCACTAGCCCCCCTTTTGTCACCTGCGTCCTTTTATGCGCAGAAGCACCTTTTGTATGCGCTGTACTGCTCCGGTGGCGTCGCCGGCCGGGCGCGTCGCTATGGAGATGGTCAGTGATGACGCACGTCCTCCTTTCCATTTCCTGTGCGGCGCGCCGGCCGGACGTCATCGCCGGGCGGGGCATCATGCATTGCGGTGCTTCGATTCGCTAATAGAGGGTTCATAGCCATATATATAGTCCGTTTTCCCCGCTCTTAAGCCACGCCTCCTGACGAAGCCGAGGACGGTGAAACGCGCGTCGAGGCTTCTGCGTGGCTCACCGGCGTTCCAGCATATAGCTAGCACCATGTCTGAAGGTAAATGATCTGTGCAAATTGTTTTATTCATCGCTTATTCCATTGCACGTTCACTACAGGTTACCCTATAGTACCTTATCTAGTGGCCCTTAGGTCTATTATGCTAGCTGGGCTAGCTGTACTTGGGTTTTTGTGACTGGATATTTACCATTGTTACTCTTATTTACATGAGGACTTTATTTTTCTATTTACTCCTGACGGCAGACGTGCATATGTGCAGTGCTCTAGGTGCATACATAGGTTTTTCCTGCACCTTATGCTGTTATGCCGGTGGTCACGCAGTTTTTTCTTTTTTTCTCTGATTGGCATTTATCTATTCTTATGTTGCCGACTCTCTTCAGCTGTCTATGCACCGTACTACCTGTTTGTCTGTAAAACATACTTGATATTTATGCAATAAAATTGTATATGTTTAATTATACCCCGTCTTTTTTCCTTATTGGTATTTCTGAGTAATTATATATAATTATTCTTATTTATTAATTTCTTTGTATATTATTTATTACTCTGCTCAGACCCAATCGGGAACTGTTTTTCGGTTTTATTGTAACTCATTAGGACACTAACTATATGTAGAAGCACAAAGTCTTCATACATGCGTATTTATAACTGCATCTGCTGAAGAGACGCAGTTATAAATCACCAGCCTGCAGCTTTCACATCTCAGTATAGACTCTGAACAAACTACTGATAGCTGAATGTGTTAAAGCAAAACTTGTGATCTGCTATATAGTTCTACTTGAATGACAGCTCTGGCTAATAGCAGAACTGAAGTATAAGGAGGATTGCCTACCCTGCCAGAAATCCGCAAGGAAACTGCACTGTTCTATGCTGCTTAAGAGACAACCTGAGAAAACCCCTTTATCACAGTAGTAATACTTAACCCTAGAAATGAGCAGATCGCTTTGCGCAACACCAGTTCATGAGCTCAGGCTGTGGACAGAAGCTGCATGAATTTCCATGCATGCCAGGATCCCAGGCTCGGCTTAGGATTAACTGGGCTGGCAAGACATCAGTTGTGCACCGTACAGATGACATCATGCCAGGTTAAACGCAGAGCCTGGGAACCTGGAATCTCGGGTAATTAATGCAGCCTCTGTCCATATGGACAGTATTAAACGGACATACAAATTCCACACAGGCATAAAGAAAATCAGGCCCATGGATTGTATATGGATGACAATGTTGTTGAAATATTGGGGGGTTTTTCCGGACGATTTGGCATACACCCGTGTGAACCGAGCCTAAGTTTTACTATGTTTTTTATAACAAAAACTGAAGCAAAGAGCCCTGGAAGAATGCGCACCCACCCTAATAATATTCCTGTTGAAGTGATGCTATTTATATTGTATATATGTGCAATGTGTATATATGAACAATGAAAGCAATTGTTACCATCCATCTTTCGTGTCTCCCCTGTTTCCTCGTAGATTGTAAGCTTGCGAGCAGGGTCCTCATTCCTCTTGGTATCTGTTATTTTATGTGATTATTGTTACGCTGTAATGTCTTTTATTGTCTGCACAAGTCTCCTCTAAAATGTTAAGTGCTGCAGAGTATGTTGGCGCTATACAAATAAAATTATTATTATATATGTGTATTCATTGTGACTTGTATGTATCTTGATAACGAGGATATAGTGGTACATATTATTCTTTAGTTTGTAACTGATTTTTGTTTTTAGTTGTTTCTTTTTTTGTCATGTCATCCTATAACTTGATTACATACATATTGGGTGGTGTATATATGCTCTAATCATTTGGACACACAGATTCTATGAAAATTGAGCGCTCTTAAATTGCTATGACTAACAGTCCTTTATGCATAATAGTGATACATCCACTCACTATGGTCCCTGTATGCCCGCCGGCTTTCGGCATCTCCATGTGCTGACTGACGTTAGGTCACATGATCTGTGTGGTCCTGACGTCACTCGGAATATGATGTAGACGCCAACATGTATCCTGATTACCATGGTGCCGCATGCTTCATTGCCAGGTGACATTGCAGGACTATTGGTTCATGGCCTCTTTTTAAACCTGTCATATTGGTTGCTGCCCTCTGACAAAGGTTCCACCGAAACGCACGTCGGGGTGGGTGCGCATACATCTAGGGATTTCACTGCTCAGGGTGGCTGCATGATTTTGGTATTTTTGCACATGCTTCAATTTGTAATTGATATTTCCTACTATGGTACCTATGAATAAATGATTTAGAGAGTGATCTAGGCCAGAGGTGTCAAACTGCATTCCTCGAGGGCCGCAAACAGGTCATGTTTTCAGGATTTCCTTGTATTGCACAGGTGATAATTTAATCACATGCACAGAATGATTCCAGCACCTTGTGGAATGCTAAGGAAATCTTGAAAACATCCATGGTTTGCAGCCCTCGAGGAATGCAGTTTGAAACCTCTGATCTAGGCCATATGGAGTATTGCAATGATAGTTTATAGGAAATTTGCTGTATTAACATTAATGTTATATTTGTAACAATATTGGTTGATATTGGGGTTTGAACCCTGCACGCATGCCCATTTTTACATGTATGCATTTTAATTCCTTCCACCCTTTTCCTTGTATCTGATCCCCTAATAAAATTTGCATATTACACGAATACTTGGGATGTTGAATCATTTACTTTGCTTCGGTTTTTGTTATATTGTAGTAGCGATTAATCCCCATTTAATAAGGCCTGTATAGTGCATACGATATCTAGCATTTTTGGCTATTAGGCTTTTATGAAAAATATGCACCTGTTTTCCATGAGTTTTTTTAATGTTCTTCTTAATGTATATTTAACTTTTTTCAGGCCAATAATTCTATAACTAGATGTTACTGTAACATCTATAGAAAGCTGTTGTAAAGTCTATATTAGCAGCATTATTGAGCCTGCCACTTTAGAAGCATTTCAGGGGATTTTTCTTGTCTTTTTACTTTTTTTTTTTTTTTTTCTTTTTTTTTTTAACAATTTTAATTTATTTTGCATTCACTTATGTCTAGACTAGAACAAAGGGTGAATATAATATTAGCCTAAAAGAAATAATATAACGTAAACCTAAACTTACAGGGGTTTATTATTAACATTAGAAAATTTGTCATACATTTTTTATAATCTCAAGCGAGGACTTCTGTGATTACTGTACTCCATATCTTTACACCCAAAGGAGCCAGAAGAACAAGTAGAAACTAGAAGATATTTATTTAACAAAGTAATTGGGGATGTAAGATAGAAGAAATGTTTAAATTAGTGTTGACTTAGTAAACATTGCCGCTGATTTAATGCCATTCTTCCTGTTTGCTTTCTAATCTCCTAACAATTCAAACAACTCGACTTTCCTAAAACGCTTCATAAATATCTGGAATTAAAACAGCCTGCTGAAATTGATTGTGTATGGAAGAAAGTGGTGTTAAAATGAATTTCTGCTGCACTAATCTGTTCCAGATCGTAACTATATATAATATTTATGAAGGCTGCACCTGGAGCTGCACGTTCCTCAGAACTCCGTACAAAGTTATGGAGCAACGTTTCTCATTATTTTACATTTTTATAAATAAACTTGAAAGATGAATGATAATTTAAGACGCTTCAAAAACTCAGAAAAAAATATTAAGGGAATTAAATGTAAAATAAAAAAAAAAAATCTGGTCTGTAATAACATAGGGTAACCTCCGCTATGGTATATGTTTAATATTACAGCAATAGTGCCCATATAAACCCACTGTTCAGGGGCCCCAGAACAAGAACAGAACCATGTACAAATAAGTACATATTCATATTCTTACTATTTACCTGCATTCATATGCAGCAAACGGTTAGTCATCATTAGTGATGAGCGAATATACTCGTTACTCCCCGAGCACGCTCGGGGTTCCTCCGAGTATTTTTAGTGCTCGGAGATTTAGTTTTCAGTGCCGCAGCTGAATGATTTACATCTGTTAGCCAGCATAAGTGCATGTAGGGGTTGCCTGGTTGCTAGGGAATCCCCACATGTACTTATGCTGGCTAACAGATGTAAATCATTCAGCTGCGGCAAGAAAAACTAAGGCCATGTGCACACGTAGGTTCGGGTCCCTGCGGGTTTTCCCGCAGCGGATTTGATAAATCTGCAGGGCAAAACCGCTGCGGTTATCCCTGCAGATTTATCACGTTTTGTCTTGTGGTTTCCGCTGCGGGTTTTGGTTTTACTATTGACGCTGCATATGCAGCAATATGCAGCATCAACAGTAATGTTAAAATTAAAAAAAATGGTTATACTCACCCTCTGACGTCCCGATCTCCTCGGCGCTGCACGCGGCGGTCCGTTTCCAAAGATGCTGTGTGAGAAGGACCTTCGTGACGTCACGGTCATGTGACCGCGACGTCACCGCAGGTCCTGCTCGCACAGCAAACCTAAGACCGGACGGCCGCATGCAGTGCTGAGAGGTGAGTATAGCATTATTTTTTATTTTAATTCTTTTTTTTACCACAAATATGGTTATCAGGGCCTGGAGGAGAGTTTCCTCTCCTCCACCCCGGGTAGCAACCGCACATTATCCGCTTACTTCCCGCATCGTGGGCACAGCCCCATGCGGGAAGTAAGCGGATCAATGCATTTCTATGTGTGCAGAATCGCTGCGATTCTGCACAAAGAAGTGACATGCTGCGGGTTGTAAACCGCTGCGTTTCTGCGCGTTTTTTCCCGCAGCATGTGCACAGCGGTTTGCGGTTTCCCATTGGTTTACATGTTTACTGTAAACGCAATGGAAACTGCTGCAGACCCGCAGCATCAAAATCGCTGCGGTTCCGCGGTAAAAACCGCAACGTGTGCACATAGCCTAAATCTCCGAGCACTAAAAAATACTTGGAGGTCACCCGAGCGTGCTCGAGAAATCTCGACTAACGAGTATATTTGCTCATCACTAGTTATCATGTACCAAAACTCTGCATATGCAACTACAGAGAAAAATGTGTGTGTGAGGGAACATTATACCTCAGATTGTACATTGTTGACTTACTATTTAGGATTTATATTCGGGTGGACCTTAAAGAACCACTGTTGTGTCAGAACCTAGGCATCCATCACAGAACCCTATGCGAATGCTGTTTCAGTAAGGGAATACATATGTATTTTCTAGTACAATATCTGCAGAGCTCTTAACCCCTTCATGACCTGGTGATTTATCTGTTTTTGACCTCTGGCAAGAGCCATAACTTTATTTCTCTGCTGACAAAAGATAGACACAAATCAATTTTCTGAGACCTTCATGGGAGTGCAAAGATGGACAGGTGCCTTCAGTAGACCAATGACTACTCTCATAACATATCGGTACCCCACCGACTCAAGGGATTGAAGCTGTATTTAACCCCTTGTGACAAGGTCACTGGTAAAGTACTGGAGGGTAGATATGTATCACTTAACATGCAAAAAATGGTGAGGGGTTAATGGCTGAGATTTTTGTGGGCCGGCAAAGAGTGGGTGGGAGATTGTTCACCCCACAGTGTGGTCCAGAAGGGTTATAGGCAGCCGTCTAGGTCATTCAGCATTTGGTGTCTCTGGAGAATGAAAGCTCCAGAGTTGTATTTTGTGATCAGGAAAGCTGACCCTTTCTATGTTTTTTTTTCTTAACAGGCGGATCCTCGCAGCCACAAAGACTGTGCCATATGATATGGTTTTGTTTTCTTGTCATGCCAGAAAGTCAGTGTTTATTTTGGTAACTTTGTACTGGTTTATGATGTTTTCTAATAAAATATCAGAAGATTTAAAGAGAAAGCATTCCTGTGTCTACCTCTGTGAGCAACGAAGTGAGCCAATCTAACACAATTAGAGATAGAAGTGTGGGCAACCTCCCCAGGGAACATGTGTGACAGCTGTGGACAAACTGCATGTCTTGCGTGAAGGCAGCGGTAAGCCAGGAAGCAAAATCAGACAGCATGAAGGAGCTGATCAAGCAAGTGGTCCAAGTCCAACAACAGCAAGTAGCAGCAGCAGCTAGCACAACAGGAAACTAATAAACTGTTGGTGCATCAGCGACAGCAACAGGAGGTGCTTAGTGCTAATGCAGCAGATGGAAGTCCTTGCAGAGGCTGTTGCTGGCAGCCCCTTCCCCAAGTCCAGGTGGTGACTCATACGTCCAGAAGGCGGTAAGACAAGTCATGTAAAAGATGACCTCAGGTGATTATATTTAGGCATTTTTGACTGCAATAGAGTAAAAGTGTAATAGAGTGGGAGAGGCAGCAGCCGGAGCTTTGGACAGACGTGTTGGCCCCCTATGTAACTAGCGAGCCCCAAAAAGCATTTTATGACCTTGCCTTACAGGAATATACCAAGTTAAAAACTGAAATACTGGAACGCTCAGGAGTGGATATATCGGATTAAGTTCAGAGGGTCCACCACTCGGTGTATTGCAGTGACAAACCCCCTCACTCCCAAATGTTGGACCTGATACATCTGGTACAGAAGTTGCTGCAGCCAGTGTCCTCCACCCCAGCCCAAATGGTCGAGCACATTGCTATGGATAGATCTACTCACTCCCTTGCTAGGCCGATGCAGCTCTGGGTTGGCCAGGGAGACCCCCGGGTGGCGGATGACTTGGTTGGCCTAGAGGAAAGC
Organism: Ranitomeya variabilis; assembly: GCF_051348905.1. Taxonomy (NCBI): domain Eukaryota; kingdom Metazoa; phylum Chordata; class Amphibia; order Anura; family Dendrobatidae; genus Ranitomeya; species Ranitomeya variabilis. Next base: position 75,752,885 of record NC_135233.1, read on the forward strand.
TACCAGGTGGCTGAGAAGTCCATAAGGAAACCCGACATTGATGCATTCCCATACTGGGGTACCCAAAAGGAGACTAACTCTCAAAAGAAGGGTAACAGAGCCACAAATGGTGGGAGTCCCAAGCGTAGTTCAGCAGGTAAATAGGCAGCCTTTTAGATCATTCAATGTTTGGCATTCATTATTTCAGCTGACAGTCATGTGAGGTCTTTTTTTTGTGGGAGAAGTTGACGTTTTTATTGGTATCATTTTCAGACATGACATTTTTTGATCGCTTTCTATTCCGAATTTTGATAGGCAGAAAGAAAATAAACAATTCAGGAATTTGTATTTAGCTATTTTTTTAATAGTGTTTACCGTGTAGTAAAAGTGATATAGCACTTTGGGTCAGTACGATTACAGCAATACCACATTTTTATCATTTTCTTTAGTGTTTTGCAGTTTTTACAAAATAAAAATGATTTTATTTGATAGATAAATAAATTGTTTTTGCATCACTGTATTCTGAGAGCTATAGCTTTATTTTTTTTGTGTGTTTACACTCATGGAGCTTGTTTTTTGAGGGACAAAATGGCGTTTTCAGGTGTACCATTTTTATTTGCATTCGTCTTTTTGATTCCACTTTTTCGTTCACCAGTTTGATGAAAAAGTATATTTACCTAGCTTTTATTTATCGACCACATTGATGGTGTTAAACAGCCGAGGGTGGTGTGGGCACCGCTCTTGGCTGTGAGAGCCGTTGCTCAGTTATCACGTAAGCCGAGCTCCTGGGCCACGCTTGATCACCATGATATACCTATACATCATAAGTCAGATACGTAAATGTTGTGAAGTGGCTAGGTACTGTCAGCCCAGAATGACTGTTCAAACTAAGTAGCGCTGCTCGGTGCATCATGGCATGGCCAAATATTTAAATAAACCTTCCCAACTGCTGAGTGTCCTCCAATATCCCCCCACCTCTTTGATTGACAGCTCTGTTTTCATAGAGGGAGGAGATAGATGGAAAACTATCAGGTGGAAAGGTGTATTTAAATGATTGGCCACGCCATGTTGCCCGGAGCGCCTGTACTTGATTTGAGCAGTCATTCTGTGCTGACAACAGCCCCTTTAAGTGGTAAATCAGTGGTGATTGGAGTTGCAGTTAGAAGTAAATGCTTGCTGTATAACAGGGCAGGCACCTGATTGGTATGAAGCAGGTACCTGCTCCTGCTCCATACACCAGCACTTAAAGTGTGACATGTGTACTTCACTTGCCAAAAAACGGGTTAGATAAATGTAAAATACACTCTAGGTTTCTTTTAAATAAACATAACATTTTCTAAACCTATGAACAAGATAGGGTCACTTCAGTACACGCCAACCCAAGATAAAGTCAACAAAATAGATTTATTACCCACAAAATCCCTAGGATATATTTCGATGTAATCATTACAATACAGTGATGTTTAAGCACTTTGCTGTAATGATTGAGTAGATATAATATTCTTGGGATGTAGTCGGTTACATAAACTTCACATTTTGCTTTATAGAGTATCTTGTAACACGTTGTGATGTTCTCTTTTTATTGTTTTCTTTTCTGGCTTGTTGTAATCATCCAAATGTGTATTAAATGATGGATCCTACAAAGCCTTATTATCCTATAAATTCTTTGCAGTCAAGAGAAATAATTACTATATATGCATTAACACTGTATAGCTTTTCTTGTGTGAGCTCACACAGTACATCCTTTTATCGCTCGATGATTGATGTAAACAGATTATTTATTTACATGTCTCTCATGTTGGTTTATCAGAGGAAGATTAATGAGAAAATGACCCAGGGAGGTTGCTTTTACCGCCCGTTCTGCAGAAATCAGCTCCTTACTACAAGAAATGTTATGATGACTGTCAAATACAGTCGTAACTCGTTACTTGCAGATAAATTGGTGAATATGTCAAAAGCTTATTTTCTTGTGTATTCTGCTTTTTTGTGGAGAAAGGGTTTCTTTCCTAATGTCAATCAAATGTTTACTTGAAGTTGACCCACCATTAATTATGGCCAGATGCAGCCTGAAATAGTATGTTGGTTATCGGCAGGGGATTTGCATTAATGATCTTTGGGGATTGAAAAAGTGGTCATGGCTGAGACTGGTATAACGGAGTCTAACGCCAGAAAAGAAGCCATCCTAGCAACCCTACTGCCCTCGGAATATGAGTCATAAGACTATAGAAGTCGGATTGTGCAATTTGAAGTTGGTATACGAATTATCCTACCTATTACTGTTACGTTTTTATAATACAGGCATGAGTTGGGAAGTAATGGAGAAATGGAGGAGAAGCTCGTGGGTGGGAGAGAAAGATCATGATGGAGCAGAATTTGGAGGGTTATTCCATTTTCCTTTTATCCGAATATAATTATAATTGTTAATGTATTTAAAATTATATTTAAAACTGGAAATGTATTAGATGGATGGTCTATGAGAGAGACATACCTAGCAGTTTTTCATATTCCTTTAAAGAAAAACAATGTGTTGAAGTATTATTTGGGTATGCCTAAAAGACAAACCATGAAAAGAGAAAAACATGGAAAGAAAAGCCAACAACTTATAAATGTCTATGGAAATATTCACATCATTATATTGCATTAGGACAAAAGTGATTATTATACAATGTAAGACAAAATTATGAATAGAACCCGTTTAATATTGTTCTGCCCATATTAATTAAGGTCATTAGATTGTATTCATTAATTTGAATTTTAAAGTGCAATACTCATATTGTTCTATTCACAGTATCGCTAGCATAAAAGAACCAGAGCCCAAATTCACCTTGAATTGTGTCAGAATTAACAAGATGCTGACGCAGGGTGCAGTTCCATCCGGTGATAGAGCGAGGAGCCAAAAGCTCCCTGCACCATCACTCTCCACCTTGAAGTCCGCAGACTGCTGAAGGCCTGAAGCTTACAACACATCAGCATCCTGGAGAATGCGGGCAAGGATGTCACTGTATTACGCTGCCAGCGCTGGCCCACTGTCAGAAGAGGAGACGGATGCTGTGATGGACTGGGAATCAGCGATGGTGATCAGAAGCTTTTTTTATATTATCACTATATCATATTGTGTGGATGGTATGGTGAAATTATACAGTGTGTGCAGTGCTTTAGGGGTGGGGGCAAATCACACTGTGGAATGGTAACTAGGGACATACTGCGTGGGGGGTTACTGTGGCAGTATCAAACTGTGTAGGGAGTAGCATTACACTGTATGGTGGATGGAGGGAATATCATACTTTTTAGGAGGCACTGTGGAATCATAATGTGTTGGCTCACTAGGCATCATACTTTGCTGGGGACACTGTGGTGTCAACTTACTGTGCAAAAGGGGGTACTGTGGGGCGTCAATCTGTGTAAGGGAATTTGGACAAGCATCAATGGTGGACATGAAGGGGTTATTTCAGAAGGTGGTGAGATCGACGGGCTTATGGTGTAAGTGTTGCAATACATGTTTCATTCCCTGTCTTTAAAACTTGGGAGGTAAGCACTTCGTTTACTGTGCCTATGCACTGTGACACCATCTATTCCGACAAATATATATATTTTTGGGAGGGGATTATTTAGGACATTTGCTATGGAATTCTGTGATTTCTATATATGCCCCATTATAGTTTCTGAAGGGGGCAATTAGGGAATCTTATTTGTATTAACCCCTTTCCGACACCGGGCATAATAGTACGCCGATGTCGGACTCCCCCTGTTTGGTGCGGTCTCCGATGCTGAGCCTGCACCTTTGATATATACAGCTGACATGTGACCGCAAAAGCGGTGGGTGGAATCAATCAATAGAAAAAAAGAATTAACCCGATCTCTAATGACGAAAAAAAGTAAATTAAGTTTTTTCGGTCACTGTAACATTGCATTAAAATGCAATAACGGGCGATCAAAAGATCGTATCTGCACCAAAATAATATCATTAAAAACATCAGTTTGTCACGCAAAAAATAAGCCCTCACCAACACGAAAAGTGGAGACGCTACGGGAAGCGGAAAGTGGCTCTTTTTTTTTTTTTTTAAACAAACTTTGGATTTTTTTTTCACTACTTAAATAAAAAATAACCTATACATGTTTGGCGTCTATGAACTCGTAATGACCTGAAGAATCATAAAGGCATTTACTGAACATGTGAAAAAAAAACCAAACCTGTGGAATTACACTTTTTTTTGCAATTTCACCACAATTGGAATTTTTTCTCATTTTCCAGTACATGATATGTTAAAACCAATGGTGTTGTTCAAAAGTACAACTCGTCTCGCTAAAAAACAAGCCCTTGCATGGCCATACTGACCAAAACATTTTTTTTTAAAAAAGCTATGATTCTGGGAAGAAGGGGAGCAAAACATGAAAATGCTAAATCAAAAATATGGGACATTATTAGTTTTAAATGGGACAGTCTTGGGGCATTAATACTTTTTAATGGGGTACTTAGCCATTATTACTTTTTTTTAGGATATTGTTGCTCTAAGAGGACACATAGGGATCATTATTACTTGAAGGGGGAGCTTGGGACATAAACCTTCAAAGTTATTTTAAGTTATGTTCAAAGGGGCATACGTCGCATTATTACTGTCATGGGCAAAAAAAGTGGGCTTCATAGCACCTACAGTAGATAGCACAATGGGGGCACTATAACTTTCTACGGGACACCTATTTTTAAAGACACACTATTTGGCATAATATCTGTGCATCACATTTTTGGAAGAGGGGGAAATCATAGTAATGACAATTTTTGATGTGTTGGGAGTCACTTTTCCATGTAGGCAGGATGGGGAGTTTCTGTGGGTTGAAAATAGGTGGGGATGTTGTTGAAATGTGAGATGTCAAATGTGTCTTCTTATAAACTCTGCAGAAGAATCAGGGCTGAGAGAAGTAGTCATATTGGTCAAGACCAGATGTAAAGGAAGAGGAAAGTGAACAACCCCAATCAGAAAAAAAATCTTCTGTGAGTCACTATACTGTATAGAAATGTAATGTAATATCTTATGTGGTTGTCAGGACTGATATATATCACTATATTTTCAATATATACTGTAAGTGTAATATTGGTATTTTATTAATTTTATTAACAATTTGATAGTGCATTTCAGTTATGTTATTGTTTGGTGGTATCTATCTATATATATAATTGTCTAAGGGTTTTTCCGTCTGTCTGTCTGTCTGTCTGTCTGTCTGTCTGTCTGTCTGTCTGTCTGTCTGTCTGTCTGTCCTGGAAATCACTCCATATAAGGTATGGTCTACAAACAGGATACCTTATATGGAGTGGTCGGCGGTTTGTAGACCATACCTTATATGGAGTGGTCGGCGGTTTGTAGACCATACCTTATATGGAGTGGTCGGCGGTTTGTAGACCATACCTTATATGGAGTGGTTGGCGGTTTGTAGACCATACCTTATATGGAGTGGTCGACGGTTTGTCGGGCGGCCTCGACCAATCAGAGATGGGCACAGCATGGCGACGATGATGTCATAATGGTTGCCATGGCGACGATGATGTCATAAAGGTTGCCTCGACCAATCAGCGACGGGCACAGTCTGCCGCGAATCACATACTACGGGGACATGCATATTCTAGAATACCCGATGCATTAGAATCGGGCCACAGTCTAGTATATATATAATTGTCTAAGTTGTCTAAGGGGGTACTTCCATCTGTCTGTAATGGAAATCCCGCGTCGCTGACCAATCAGCTATTGGCATAGTCCGGCAGAGAATTAGTCCCTCCCTACTACCGTCCAGTCAGTGCTCGGCGCCCGCTCCATACTCCCCTCCAGTCAGCGCTCACACAGGGTTAATGGCAGCGTTAAAGGACCGCGTTATACTGCGGGTAACGCACTCCATTAACGCTGCTATTAACCCTGTGTGACCAACTTTTTACTATTGATGCTGCCTATGCAGCATCAATAGTAAAAAGATCTAATGTTAAAAATAATAAAAAAAACCCTGCTATTCTCACTTTCCGTCGTCCGCCAATGCGTGCGCGGCTGCCGCCAGCTTACGTTCCCAGAGATGCATTGCGAAATTACCCAGAACACTTAGCTGTATACTGCTGTATACTACGTGGGCAGTGTTATATACTGCGTGGGCTGTGTTATATACTGCGTGGGCTGTGTTATATACTGCGTGGGCTGTGTTATATACTGCGTGGGCTGTGTTATATACTGCGTGGGCTGTGTTATATACTGCGTGGGCTGTGTTATATACTGCGTGGGCTGTGTTATATACTGCGTGGGCTGTGTTATATACTGCGTGGGCTGTGTTATATACTGCGTGGGCTGTGTTATATACTGCGTGGGCTGTGTTATATACTGCGTGGGCTGTGTTATATACTGCGTGGGCTGTGTTATATACTGCGTGGGCTGTGTTATATACTGCGTGGGCTGTGTTATATACTGCGTGGGCTGTGTTATATACTGCGTGGGCTGTGTTATATACTGCGTGGGCTGTGTTATATACTGCGTGGGCTGTGTTATATACTGCGTGGGCTGTGTTATATACTGCGTGGGCTGTGTTATATACTGCGTGGGCTGTGTTATATACTGCGTGGGCTGTGTTATATACTGCGTGGGCTGTGTTATATACTGCGTGGGCTGTGTTATATACTGCGTGGGCTGTGTTATATACTGCGTGGGCTGTGTTATATACTGCGTGGGCTGTGTTATATACTGCGTGGGCTGTGTTATATACTGCGTGGGCTGTGTTATATACTGCGTGGGCTGTGTTATATACTGCGTGGGCTGTGTTATATACTGCGTGGGCTGTGTTATATACTGCGTGGGCTGTGTTATATACTGCGTGGGCTGTGTTATATACTGCGTGGGCTGTGTTATATACTGCGTGGGCTGTGTTATATACTGCGTGGGCTGTGTTATATACTGCGTGGGCTGTGTTATATACTGCGTGGGCTGTGTTATATACTGCGTGGGCTGTGTTATATACTGCGTGGGCTGTGTTATATACTGCGTGGGCTGTGTTATATACTGCGTGGGCTGTGTTATATACTGCGTGGGCTGTGTTATATACTGCGTGGGCTGTGTTATATACTGCGTGGGCTGTGTTATATACTGCGTGGGCTGTGTTATATACTGCGTGGGCTGTGTTATATACTGCGTGGGCTGTGTTATATACTGCGTGGGCTGTGTTATATACTGCGTGGGCTGTGTTATATACTGCGTGGGCTGTGTTATATACTGCGTGGGCTGTGTTATATACTACGTGGGCTGTGTTATATACTGCGTGGGCTGTGTTATATACTGCGTGGGCTGTGTTATATACTGCGTGGGCTGTGTTATATACTGCGTGGGCTGTGTTATATACTGCGTGGGCTGTGTTATATACTGCGTGGGCTGTGTTATATACTGCGTGGGCTGTGTTATATACTGCGTGGGCTGTGTTTTATACTGCGTGGGCTGTGTTTTATACTGCGTGGGCTGTGTTTTATACTGCGTGGGCTGTGTTTTATACTGCGTGGGCTGTGTTTTATACTGCGTGGGCTGTGTTTTATACTGCGTGGGCTGTGTTTTATACTGCGTGGGCTGTGTTTTATACTGCGTGGGCTGTGTTTTATACTGCGTGGGCTGTGTTTTATACTGCGTGGGCTGTGTTTTATACTGCGTGGGCTGTGTTTTATACTGCGTGGGCTGTGTTTTATACTGCGTGGGCTGTGTTATATACTGCGTGGGCTGTGTTATATACTGCGTGGGCTGTGTTATATACTGCGTGGGCTGTGTTATATACTGCGTGGGCTGTGTTATATACTGCGTGGCCTGTTATATATTGCGTGGCCTGTTACATACTGCGTATGCTGTGCTATACATTACGTGGGCTGTGTTATATACTATGTGGCTGTGTTATATACTGCATGTCTGCTATATACTACGTGGCCTGTGCTATATACTATGTGGCTGCTATATACATACATATTCTATAACACCCGATGCGTTAGAATCGGGCCACCATCTAGTTGTTAATATTGGTCTTTGAGCAGTGTTTTGTTCTGTAGAACAAAGATTATTTATTCACTATGTAGTTGTCAACATGTTACAAAATTATTTGGGTCTTGTACAGTAACTTTGGTAATATTGGTCTTTGATCTGTTTTGGTGTGTAGGTAATATTTTGTCCTAGTAAAGCAGCAACAATGGTATATAATAATTATATATGTATAGATTTTCACTTAAGTGACGGGAATAGTGGTTTCATTGGGCAAGAACTTTGGGCCGTCTTTTAAGACTCTAGCAATGCCCCTGGTTCTAGTTCATTTTGTATTTAATTAGGATCAAGTCTCTTACATAGTGTACTATACCTGCTCCTCGTTCCGGCGCCGCTCCATCTTTAGCATCTTCTGCAGTGACGCTCAGGTCAGAGGGCGCGGTGACGTGGTTAGTGCGCGCCCTCTGCCTGAATGTCAGTGCAGAAGACGCTGAAGATGGAGCGGCGCCGGAACGAGGAGCAGGTGAATATTGAAAGTGTCGGGGGCCTGAGCGACGGAGAGGGGAGTATGTGATTTTTTTTTTATCGCAGCAACAGCATATGGGGCAGTTGTCTGTATGGAGGATCTTATGGGGCCATAATCAAGGTTTGTGCAGCACTATATGGGGCAAATATCTTTATGGAGCATCTTATGGGGCCATAATCAACATTTGTGCAGCATTATATTGGGCAAATGTGTCTATGGAGCATCTTATGGAGCCATTATTAACCTTTACGCAGGATTATATGGGGCATATTTTAATATGGAGCATCTTATGGGGCCATCATAAACTTTATGGAGCATTACTGTATATGGGGCTCATGTTTCAATATGGACATTCATAAACACTTAACCTACTGATGTCTCAATTAATTTTACTTTTATTGGTATCTATTTTTACTTTTGACATTTACCGGTAGCTGCTGCATTTCCCACCCTAGGCTTATACTCGAGTCATTAACTTTTACAGGTTTTTGTGGCAAAATTAGGGGGGACGGCTTATACTCGGGTCGGCTTATACTTGAGTATATGCGGTATTTGCCTATTGTGGCGTAAGAGTCATATTTTTGTCTTTTATATTAATAATATTTCATATTGGGCTATACACAATACTCTGTTAATAATCCATTCATTTTTGTGTTTTTATTCCATATAAAATAGAACATATTTAATTTTTGTATTAGAAAAAGTATACCGTATTTAACGCACATATGAACTTCAGCTGACTACACAACTGTTTCTAGTCCTTTACTTTTGAAGTGTTTTTTTTTTTTTAAGGTATTTAGACGCTATTATTTGCCTTCAGATATGAGTACTTTTGCTTAAAAAAAAGGTGTAATGCAGATTTTGACACATTTACCCCTTACAAATACTAGAACATCCCAGCAGGTGCATTCATTACTCTGGCATCTCTTATTTACCATTTACGCTGGAAAAAATAACTGCAAAATAAATTTAACACTCAATAGAGACTAATTATAACAACTGTTAATTGCAACATTACAGAACGAAACTAATAGAAAACAGAGTTCATGCAACAAAAAAGACAAATTTAAAGTATTCTTAAAATAAACCAAAAAAAAAACAAAAAACAAAACACTAAATTTTCTAATTTTCTTATCTGAGAGACATACTAGGTACAATGTAAAAATGTTAGTGTCAGGAAGAGTCTTCAGGCCTGACAAATCATATAGCTTATGGTAATTCTCAGCAACTCACTGAAATAAAGACTTTCTAAGGGACGAGACTAAGCTGGGTGGATGCAAACCACTTCTTTTGACAAGATATTACAACCCCTGGCAAAAATAATGGAATCACCGGCCTTGGAGGATGTTCATTCAGTTGTTTAATTTTGTAGAAAAAGCAGATCACATACATGGCAAAAAAATTTAAGTCATTTCAAATGGCAACTTTCTGGCTTTAAGAAACACTAAAAGAAATCAAGAACAAAAAATGTGATAGTCAGTAATGGATACTTTTCTAACCAAGCTTAGGGAAAAAATTATGGAATCACTCAATTCTGAGGAAAAACTTAATCTACGAACACTAACAAATACTCGGAGGTCACCCGAGCAATGAGTACACTCGCTCATCACTACCTATGACCTGTTGCTCCCCTCCCTCATTTGACACAAATCATCTTATGCTGAAGGACATATATTTAGGACCATGCCCTAAATACAGATATCATCTGTGACACTCCCACGCTGCAGCTGTCCTGCTCTCCTGGTTTTGGAATGACAGGAAGCCCACAGAGAAAGTCAAAAATAGGCATCTTCACCATAATCTGACGAAACTTACTGTGACTTACTTAACCATGTGGTGTAGTACTCCTCACTACCATTGCTTACTGTTAATGTCGGGAAAGGAGGAGAGCTGCATGGTGAGCATGAGATAGCCACCTTGTTCCCAAGACGAGCTATTTAGGATGTAATATTGTCCTTCAGTGTGTGTCAAATGAAAGGAACAAATGCCTGCGAACTGACAATAAGGTCAACAATTATCAGAGCCTTCTTATAATAATTATCTTCACTGCCTAAAGTGCTAGAAAAGCTGCAACTTTCCTCCTCTACTTGCTCTGTAATGACAGGAAGCGACTGGACTGAAGTTCTCAGCGTGGTCAAGTGAGATATATCAAATCTCATGAGAACACACTGGAAATGACCATTTCTAACCATGTCTCATGATTGGCTAACATCATAGAAGGGAAAACGTAAATCCCACAGATAATACGCTCTCTCACCTCATGGTTGAAAGAGAAATACTTGCAAATTGGACTCCCCAACTTCAAGAAAACATCTTGGCAAAGGAGTGCAGAAAAAATGTTTTAATCAGTTATTCAGACACTTTTTAGTGAACTATACAGTTTAAAATGTTGTGAAAGGTCCTTTTAAGCAGAACTCAATCCCATTTGAATAAAGTCACTTGCCCCTAAGGTTTTCCATTTTTACAGGTTGACAAATAACTTATAACATTTCATTGATGCAATTATAGCACGCACATGTTCTGTATAAATTGAAAATGCACCCTCTAATTCTTTCCTTTGGTTGGGTCTAAGAGCTGCAATTCAAAATGAATGAAAGTAGGGTTATTATATGGCATCTAAATGCCCCATGTCCCATTGACAAAAAAAAAATAAAAATCGGTCAACAAGGAGCATGCGCAACTGCTACTTAATTATAATGCAAATGTATTGAGGAGGAATGAGGGCTCAGGTCCCCTCATTTTTGTGATCTTTGAGGATCCCAATGATCAGATGTTTATACCTACCCTGTGACCATTGTAGGACAACCCCCATAAGCCTACATAAAATAACATTAAAATTTCTGAGATGAAGCCAATTTATAGACATTCGCAAATGAACATTGCAAAAATGGCTAACTTGAAATGTATTTATTTTTTTTTTCTGGGGTTTTGGATATGGAAATCCTGAATAGTGAATTATATTGTATTTCTTTTCACAGGTCTAAAAGATAAACGGAAATAATGTTCCTAATAAAATAGAACAGGATTGATAATCTATTTTCCGCTAGTTACTCAGCAGGCAAGAACATAACTATAGTTTATTCAAAAGAATTTCATCTGGGACTACTGAGATGGAACCAAGAAGATTGTTCCAATTAACATTGCTACATATACTGCGAGTATTTGACCCTGTGACTTAACTGTAATAGGCAACCATGAAAAGGGATCATGGAGGCTGACATAGCACACAGACACCCCACCTGCACCCCGGTTTGTCCTGTTAAACTGCAATGTGTAATCTCTTTATACTTCTTTTCCTCTAAATTAAAAGAACTCTATAAAAGCTATTACAAAACCGCTGATAAATCCCAAACATTCTTTCCAGGCAGCCAAATGAAGTCTATGAAGCAATGATATTTCCTCATTACGACAATAATGTAATATTGAACTTTGAAGCGTTGCCAGATATTTTAATATAGATATTGTATTATATACCTATTATAAAAACTGATGCGGTTGCTCAGTCATGCAGAACAAGAAAGGCAAAATGGATAATAATTTGTTAAACCTCCTAATTACAACAAAGGTGCTTTACTTAGGATTAGAGTTAAAGTATAAACTCTGTGGGTTTTACTTTTTTCACCTGCGTATTTGAAGTCAGATTATCTACCAAGTACATTACTTGCCAATGGACAGATGGGTATTTAACTAATTTATGACAGGGCCGTTTTCACCCATTCTTGATCAGGTACATTTTCGGGGTTTTTCTGTACTTACGGTTTTAAGAAGTCAAAAAGATTTTCTAGTTTGGACTTTCAAATTATTTTTGTTTTTTTGTGATATATGGGGCCTAATATGTATGTCATTCCATATTCCTTTTTCTTTTTGGACGATATGGAGGGGGAAATATTATAACAAATGATAATATGTGTCTGCTATTCACATTTATGTAAGTTTTTTTCTGTATATAACCACCAAAGACAATTTAAATATTTTAAACGGTGTTCTCTTTTACTTATTTGTATAGATTAGACATATGGTTTTTTTCTCTAAGAAGAAAGGGCTAGAAACACACAGATTTGAATAGGCATAGACTTTATTTTTTTTTTAAATCTTTTTTGATGCATTTTAAAATGTATTTCACACATTAGACCTTTGGTGGCCGGTCATTAAAAATGTAAATAAAAACAAAAAAAAAAAAAAAGTTTAACTAATTTCACCGGTATCTGGGGGCTGGCACATTAGCCCTAGTTACAGGAATAATTCAACCTCCTGAATATATTGCAGAACTGATCTGGGTTTGTTTGGACCAGCAGCTTCTGCTCCCTCTCAACACCCGGCGATTAGATGATTGCTGGGTCCAGAGGAGGAAGTGCTGTCAGTATTTCCTAATCTGTATACACCGCACTATTTCAGCACTGTGTGTCCAGCAATCAGGAAGGCAGGGATGGTAATAAACCATCTCAGCCTTCTCTATGTGGAGCCTGGCTGAGTATGAGAGTTAGCTCCCAGCTCCTGTAGCTGCACGATCTCCATCAAGGAGCACCTGTCCTGGAAAGCTCTAGTAAGGAGCTCCAGATACTTGTATGTACATCAGTAGTTTCCTATGAATGTAAAACACAAGCAGTCACATTGGTAGCCAGTTTCTTCAAACTGAGGCATGGAAAATAGTTTCAGTCCATAAAGTGGTTGTTTTTGTTATCGTGAAAGTGTAGCTTGCCGCTCCTTAAAGTAAATGAGAAAGTCCTCACCATGCAAGTAGTGCACAGCTGTTAATTGACCATGGCAGCAGTCCTGTTGGTTTTTGTTAAATACAAGTCCTGATGCTAAAGAACATTTTGACGTGGGGCAGTGGATGCCTTTATCATTAACTAATTTCCTATTGCAAGTGTGTGCTATTTTTTCTTTTTTCTCAACTAGGTCTGGCTGGTTTGTTCAAAGGATCCATGTAGCATAGAATAAAAATAATAATCTCTTTATATAGCGCCAACATATTCAGCAGCGCTTTACAGTTTTTGCACACAACACAAAAGGGTGCAGAGGTTGCTGCTGTATTGTAGTTCTTAAGGGGGAAACTTCTACCACGTAAGGATACTGAGATTGTAGTATTATAAATGGTGCCTGGTTGGTGGGAGCCTAGCATTTTAGATTTTCTATCAGGATCCAGGAATGACTCAATCAGCATCACCACAGAGTTCATAGGAAAAGCACATTGAGTTTCTTCAAATAATGCTAAGCTTTCAAGGACAGACTAAAAAGATTAAATATAGATTCCCCTTGTTATCACTAAAAATATTAATTGTTTGTATAATCAAATTAATTACCGAACAGTGATAATATTTTCAGAATGGACAGGACAGAACATTCAAAACAAGACAATCGGTAGAAAATGGTTTATTAAAAACTTTTCCTCTTGACACCATTAAAAGTTAAACAGAATGACTGTTCACAGCAAGTACTGGTGCGTCATGGCACGGGCTAACAGTTCAGCGCATCTTCCTCTGTCTCCTCCCTTTTCTCTATTCTGAGGGAACACAAGTAGGTGGGAAGATGCAGTAAAATCTGTGAGCAACGAACACCTGTACATTTTTTGTACACTCATTCTGTGCTGACCCCTTTTAAAAATAGAGTCTGATACCCGTTTTCACAGCAAATGTTATTACATTGATCTTGCACATGATGATACTGGTTTATGTACTTTGAAAATTCATGTCAAAACGGGCGTATACTCCTTTATTAAAGTATTCACTAAATTACAATTTTACGAGACCAACAGGACACCTAAAATCCTAATTCAATGTTAAAATTTGAGTGTCTTCGCTGTTTGATACCATCTTTTCAGTTGGCCATTAAAAGGTAACAAATAGCAAGCTTTTGAGACTACTCTGGTCTCTTCATCAATCTGACTTAATGATTTTCTGTTCGGAGCCTGATGAAGAGACCAGAGTAGTCTCGAAAACTTGCTGTTTGTTACCATCTTTTCAGGTAGCCATTAAAAGGTATCAACCACTGAGCACACTCACATTTTAATATTTTTCTTCTATCTACTGGCTAATACGGTATAAAGATATATTTTTCCTGTAATTTAATGTTGGGAGGAAAAACTTTGCAAAAGGATTTGACAGTAATCAAGACACAGATGTTCGAAATAAATACAGCCGCATTATTAGGTCTAACAAATCCATTTAATAATGTATGCGGTTTGTATTGTGAAATCTTTTGACAGATTTGTTTTAGGGCCATATCGTCTGAGCTTTTACAGTTCAAGATCCTCTAAATTTAATACTTTCATCATTATTTCCATAACTTATTTACAGCCAATTATTGGATGAAACTCTAAAACTAGTAGAAGAGTCCCACAGGCTCTGTAATTATTTTTGGCCTGCAATGGGCCAATTATGCAACACATCTGCTGGAGCTATTATAGCTATTATTAAGGAGAACAGACTTTTTGATTGGTAGGGATTATTCCAGAGGTACCTCTGACTTTGTAAACAGCAGAATATTCTGGTTCTTATCAATTTATTTTGAAGACTCAAATGTTCTTAATAAAATCTTTATTTATTAAGTCATGTCTCGGCTCACTGACCGAATCCCCTGGTATTTTAAGAACATTTCTTAAACAGTTCCCTCTATCATTACTGTAAATGCCATCGTAGAGCACGGCTGATTAGAGGGAGATGAGAAATACTTTACATCCTCTGGTTAATGTAGAAATATGACAATTGTTTGTACGTGACATGACATTCGGAGTAAAACCAATGCAACAGACTGGAGTCCTGATTTTTAAACACTGTCAAAATTAACTAGATTCCTTGTTAAAGTTTTTCTGACAATTCAGAGAAGGTATTATACATAGATTCTATTTGTTACCAAAAGTCAAGTTCACAGAGCTCCGTGTTCCAGGCTAGGCCTTAAGCTGGTCATATACAATAGATAGCTGTTAGCCAACAGATACTTCTCCTAACATCCTCAAACACAGGTCTCAGCCGAGAACTCCTGTGATTTCCTGTGATTTCTATGAGAAAGTTGCTGCCAGACACCTCTGTCAGCAACTTATCTTCCCACCAACCAAAAGGACCAACTGATGAAATCCATCTTTCCCCAACATCATATGTAGGGGGGAATTTGAGTGGCTACCATAGATATCAAATAAATATAAGGCTAACTTTTAATTAATGTGTTTGGGGGCCTTAACCCCTTAATGACAGCCAATACGTCTTTTAACTGACCTGAGATATAAGAGAATAGCCTCCCCATACAGGTGACAAGCCAGCAGCTGTCGGCTGTACACTATAGCTAACAACTTGCTGCATCAGCCATGATCACTGTTTGCACCATCCATATCTATTTAACCCCTTAGATGCTGCTGTCAATAGTGACTACATCATTATAAATGATTAACAGAGTGTGGGGGCTTCCGCTTTATCCCAATTGGTGCCCTCAGTTCATGATTTTGTGGTCCTGATGTTTGCCATGGCAATTCATGACCAAATAGCAGCCTTAGAGTCTGACGGCTATAATAATCTGTTGAGAAGTTAACGGCATTTAGGTGGTAAAAATTCACATTTTCATTTCTGTCATGCCACTTTGCATTAATTCCTGAAAGCACCTGAAGGGTTAATAAACTACCTGACAGCAGTTTTCAATATATCAGGGGGTGCTGTTTTTAAAATGGTTTAACTTTTGGGGGCTTCCCAATATATAGGACCCCTAAAGGCACTTCAAACCTGACTAGGTCCCTAAAAAAATAAATTTTGTAAATTTCCTTGAAAAAATGAAAAATTGCTGCTACATTTTTAAACCTCCTACAATGCTAAGAAAATAAAATAACATTTTACAAATGGTGCTGATGTAAAGCAGACATGTGGGAAATGTTATTTATTAATATTTTCCTGTGGTATGACTATCTGGATTAAAGGGATAATCATTCAAAGTTTGAAAATTGCTAATTTTTTTACATTTTTCTCAAATTTCTGATGTTATTTATAAATAAACACAAAACACATCAACCTAAAAATACCATTATTGTAAAGTACAATGTGTCACGAAAAAACAATCTCAAAATCACTGAGATTTGTTGAAGTGTTCCAGAGTTATTACCACATAAAGTGACACTGGTCAGATCTAAAAAATTTGGCTCCGTCACTAAGGGGTTAAGATTTAAGACAGATTTATTTTGGTAGATTTCTGCTCATTGTTGCCTCAGGTCTTTTGTATAAATAGCTTTTTGGCTGGTCATTTTAAGAGGTTTACTTTAATATGGCCTATCTTTAAGAAAAGTCATTAATACCATATCGCTGGTAGTGCAAAAACCGGCTGTCAAGTGACTGTACTTTGATATCCTGAGGCTAAAGGCTCCTTCCCTATCCCTAAAGCTAGGAGTACCCTCCCTATGGGAGGTGGAGCCGCACATTCATCCCTGTAATGAGCGGCACCGCGTGACCGCTCATACAGGACAAGCTGCGATGCTGAGAGGAAGCATCGAGGGAGCTGGGTGAGTATATTAATGCCAGCGGGAGGGCGCACAGGGGGTGGGAGGCGGCAGGTGACAAGGATCTTTATTTTAAACACAAAAATAATAAAAAAAACATTGATTTTTCACTCCTCTCAAGCGAACGCTGCTGGGGAGAAGAAATGAATGGCGTCTTCAGCACCACACGCTGGGGGGACAGCGCTTACTGTAGCGCTGTCTCCTGCACGGCACATGGACAGCATCCGTGTGCGGTACATGTTTACACGGACCCATTGACTTTAATGGGTCCGTGTGATCCGTGCGCTCCCACGAACACTGACATGTCTCCGTGTTTTGCACACGGACATACGGTCCGTGAAAACACACTGACATGTGCAGAGACACATTGATTTTAATGTGTCTATGTGAGTCAGTGTCTCCGGTACGTGAGAAAACTGTCACCACACGTACCGGAGGCACTGACGTGTGAAACCGGCCTTACACAGAATCTCAGTGTGAGCTGTCAAAGTTGGTTTTGATTAAGAACACTCTCATTCGAAACGTGTAATCCATCGCTCACTATTTTAAGAGCATGCTTTTAAAGGCACTGTAATAAAATGAGGTTTTTCACGTCCACTCAATGACCTGATTTTGGATGTCTGTTGCTGGAACTTTTTTGCTTGTTTACCACAGCCGCTTTTTCCAAGCACCATCCTGGAGTCCACACCCAAAGCCAGAGAAAATCTTCTAATGGTGAGCTGAATAACTTTTTTTTTTCTATATTGAGCTGTCAAAGTGCCAGGGCTTGCTTACAGCCACTGCTTACAATGCTATGAGTGGTGACTGTAGCCACTCTAGGCATGACTCTATGACCGAAAGCCCACAGCTCCTGGGAGGTAAAAAAATAAATATACATTTTCCCCTCCTAGCTGCACTTTCAGTAAGGCAGCAGAACAGCTTTGTAACACTATCAGCCTGAAAATTAACCCTAAATATGCAACTTAATAGATTTTGAGTACATGACAGGTTTCCTTTAAAGCAAAAGCGTAGAAAGCAGAATTGTGGATCTAAGAACAAGATGAATAATGGGATTATGTAACATAGGGTTATTTTTTTATTATTCTTCATGTATTGGAGTGTGACGTTCGAGAATGATGTGCAGAAAGTGTTTAGCCTTACAATTCTCGTATGCACAGTCCAACAGAAGAGAAGCAAGAAGTCCCGGCAACACTAATTCATGGAGACAGCATTATAGCATGTGCCACGATATGAAACCACATTCACATATCCATCTCATTTGATAACACAGTCAATGAACCCACACTTACCACTGTATAGCTCATTCAGAATTCCTATTTCCATGACAGCACCTACTGATACTGGCAGTACGATGATATATTACAGACGGCGGATGCACATTGCAAAGGATTCTGGGAAAAGAATTTCACACTCCGTACATCTGAATGAAATTTGCCATGAGCAGTGCTGTGTTCGCTTTGATTTTAAACACATCTGGATATCCTTTCAGGAAAAACAATGAAGCATTTAATATGATTACAAGAATAATGGGATGTGAGTGACAGGCTAGTTGAGACAATGGTATCCTGCATGAATAAAGTAGCATTAAGTGTAGCTTTTCATTAACTCCACACAAAGGGAAGGATGTATTGTAATAGCATTATACTGCAGCATTAGTCTACGGCTACTGACTTATTGTGGAAATATGATGACATTATAATGTCTGCTTATACAGGCATCCAGCCCTATTGGAAATCATTATTTTCTCATTACTCTCAAATATATTTATATATTTATTTATGCACAATTTTCTTAATCTATCTATCTATTAAAGGCCAGACCCGGGGGGCGCATTGGTGAACATGCACTGGGCTTTCCAGAGACATGTACTGCAAGGGGGCAAGCTGTGGGACAGGTGAAATTAAGGGGGAAGACCTCATTGAGATCTATTGTATTCCTGAAACGTTGTTCACAAGATATGTGCCGCCACCTGCAACCATAAAGCATGAACCTCTATATTGTGCAGAAGCCGGTAAAAGACATTTGATACCTACCTACTGTACAAACTATCTATCCAACCATACTGTATACATCCATTTTTCTATCCTGAATAACTCCTTCCTTATGAAGATACTGGCTCCTGGTTTGTAACGTCATTTAGCAATATGTGGGCTGGTTTCAAAATCAAGAAAAAAAAAACACTCAACTAAAGACCAGCTTCACTGGTTCAAAGCGCCACAGGATGATTGTTAAAATCAAGTATAAGTGGTCGGTGAGTCCTTGGTGTGGCCAAACATTTAAGTGCAAGTTGCCACCTAATTGTTTTCCATCCACCTCCAACCTTCTCTAACTCTATAAAGCCAGAGCTGACAATCAAGAGGGTGGTGGAGATAGAGAGAAAATAAGTACCTGTAAGTGGGAAGATGCCCTTAAATGTTTGGCCACGCCACGAGTGCACCAAGCTCCTGTACTTGGTTTGAACAGTCATTCTGTGCTTACAGACTCTCTTTAACTTTATAACCACTTACCACAAGCAACAAAACCAGCAGACATTTACAGCCCTGCAGATTATAAGATGGGGCCTCAACAGATCGGACTTTGTTTTCTGCCAAATCCGCACATCCCAATAATAATCCAATCATCATGGTTGAAACTGCATGATTGGCAGCGAACGAGCCTGTGCACACTGTAGTACCCTGGACTTGGCTCTTTAATCTGTACCGTAGCTCTAAATATTTTTTTTAGCATTGTACTTAAAAATGTTTTTCCCATCTCCAAGATCCTTTCCCAATATGTAGTAGGTGTAATAATAAAAATAATAATAAAAATAATAACAAATACCTCAAATTAGAAATGTAGTAAAGTTTTCTTGATTTGTCATGTAACATAGTTACTGATTAGTTCTGATTTTCTATGTCTCTTTCCTCATGTGCAGGCATTGCAGGACCTTAGGTATCCATGGTTATGACTACTCATAGTGACAGTTAGCCATTTGCTAGTGGTCACAACCATGGATACCTAAGGTCCTGCAATGCCTGCACATAAGGAAAGACATAGAAAATCAGAAAAAACTGTACTACATTTCTAACTGGAGGTATTTGCTAATATTATAACACATACTACATATTGGGATAGGATCCTAGAGATGGTAATAACCCTTTAAATGTTTCTATTTTACCAACATCAATATTAGTAAATATGGCACTGATTACTCTGACCCTGTATTAGATATAACACTATATACTGATGTGTCCATGCTTAGCTTTATGTCAATTTAATTAAAATCTCATCATTCAATTATTCACCATAAAGATATATACTTTAGGCAGGGGGTTGATCCAGAAAACTCAGATGACTCATCCATTTGCCAGCAGTGTGTCCGTATTTTACATCCACGTGACACTCATGTGGCATCGATATTTATGCATAAACAGTTTAAAATGTACATGATCAAACACAGTATCCTAGGTGAATAATGGCAATATATCCATAAAAAAAATTAATACTACACAAATGATCCGTATGGGATCCAATTTTTTCTTTGCACTCAGATTTGTACAGGCGAGTCTCAACCGAGATACGGAAGAGAATATTGCATGCTACAATTTTTTTTCTCATGGACACTAGATCAGTGTGAAAAAACTCATCTACTCAACAGTCTATTGAATTACACTGGTCATTGTGATGTCTGATTTTTACTCAAACAGCACCCAACTGTATAACACACTAGTCTGAATGAGCAAAACCATGGTTAGCAAAACCATTAGACTGTAATTCATATCACAAGAACTAGGTGGCCACAAAAAGATACATACAGCATAAACATTTCACAACAGAGTATTTTGAATTTAACGCTGATGGGTGTGGAGCTACTGAGCAAAAGGCCGGGCTTACCCTGCAGGGGCGTGACTAAGTGACTACGGGCATTCACTGATAGTGAAGATAGGCTTGGCCACCAGTTGTCACCAGATACCACTCCAGGGCAGTCCCGGGGTCTGCAGCAGCTAACAAGGTACAAGGTAAAGAAGGACAAAGGTAAAGACATAGCCAAACAATCCGAGGTCAGTGCAGGTTGCATAGGTTCAATGTACATAGCAGAACTCAGGTGCAGAGAGATCAGGATAAATGGTAAATGAGTAGGGTCAAAAACAGGACAGACTTAAAGAACATGCACAAGCAGGAACTACAGACAAGCTACTAGAAACCTAAGTCCAGGTGAGGAGAGTAGCGTTGCCTGCCTGCTGACAGGTGATAGGCCAGGGAAGCAGATCTCTGAAGGACAGAGTCGATACACATTCCTGCAGAGTTTGGCCATAACTCCCTATGGCCAGTTGGAGACTCACAGCAAAAGGCAGAAAAAGCAAAGCAGGAACTGTTGTACAACGTAGCTCAGAGTGATGGTCGGGTACTGTGTGGAGCAGAGCGGAACACGCGGTTAGTAGGGAGGCGCTTAGAAGGCATGCGAGTCGCCAGCGTAACAGTGGATGTTTATATTTTCAAATCTGGTCATTTTATGCCATTCATCTAGGAATATGTCAAGCTCTCATATGGCTACATTGATGGAAAAATAAAAAGTTTAGTTCTTGTCAAGACATGATAAATCAAATGACAAAAATGAAAAATCGCCCAGTGTTGAAGGGATAAATCATTGTTACAATTAAAGATCTAATAATATTTCACGTTACTTTTCATGTACTTATCACATCCATATATAGCAACCTGTAATCATACATTACAAAGTTAGGCACATTTATTAAAAGTTTTCTTTGATATAATCGTTCGAGAATGAAAGAACATCCAAACATCTCGCATGAGATAAAATCTTTGAAATCTACAGAAAACTAAAAAAAAAATTAAAATAAAAAAGCAATTTTACTTTCATCAGCTGCTTTTTTATATGATCAAAGTGTTGACGCATTGGTATTGATAGTCAGGCATAACATAAAACACCAGTTACAAAATGAGCCTTCACTTGCATTTAACCTTTTGTTCCATCTCCAAACACTTGATTTTCTCACAAAATGACATCGTATATGTAGGGCTCACACTGCTTGAATGCATGGAACTGACGGAATACAGATCGTTAACATTAAAGGCTTTTAATAAGTGACTATTGCATGCACAATGTATTCAGATATGAACAGAAACAAATTCAACCCCGCTTGCCAATATATTCCGCTGACTCCCAATTATGCATTGTCTAGGAACCACGACAATTTATGAAGCACCTAATTAATAGTGTATGAACTGTATTTCAGGCAATGAATCAAATACACAGGTTCTCATGACAACCAATCAAAATCAAGCTAAGAGTTTCCGAAAAACTTTTCTGTGAGTAGAAGTCAGACAATCACAGCAGAGAAAGTCTGTATCATAGCTAGATAGGAGTGTCAGTCAGTAGCAATTGCTACATATAGTGCAAGAACCTAAGTTTTAGAGATGGTAACAAAAGAGTAAAGAACAGTAAGAAGTTCTAGCCTGTATTGCTCTTGGCGTAGTTTGTTTTAATTAAGGGAGATCAGCTGCATCTGCTAAAGAATACCCCGATGAAAGGGATAGGGTGAGGATTGCCATTACAGAGGGGAGCAAAGAGGACTATACTTTAAAGTAAGCAGTATAATGTCTAAACAAGAGAAGATTAGCTGTCCACATAAGGCAAGGTCACGCCAGAAAAAGTCTGGATGTTAATGAAAATGATTGCAGAGATTTGCCAGTATGGACATTGCCAGAAGCTTAAGCATAAGGGACTGCTAGATATTAACTTCATGTGTATTCCCCATGCAGGACCAGCATTACCACCTGGCACTCCAGGGCAAGTGCAGGTTCCCTGGACAAACAGGGGGCCCACTCGCCATCAGGTACATAGTCATGCTGTGGGGCCCGTGAGTTGGGGGGTCCTAGTGCCAGCACTGGACTAGGCTCCCACCATCATACTTTCAACAGTTTCAAATACTTCCCTCTCCCAGTTCCCCCGCTATTTCGGTCTCCTCTGTGTATTCTGACTCCTTGTGATGTCTCTGCACAGAGGGTATGATGATGTCACTACTGCGCACCCTCTGTGCCGAGCAGTGCAGAGGGCCAGAATACCGCAGAGTGTAGAAACCGGGGCAGTGGGGAATGAGTAGAGGTGAGTATTTGATCATTTATTTTTTTATGTATGCACCATTATATGGGGCCCATAATACTTTATGGAGCAATATATGGAGCATTATTTGGGCTCCATTATACTGTATGGAGAAATATATGGAGCTCATTATACTGTATGGAGAAATATATGGAACCCATCATTGTGTATGGAGCATTATAGGGTTCCATTATTTCATACAGAGCAATATATTGGGCCCATTATACTTTATGGAGCATTATATGGGGTCCATTATACTGTATGGAGCAATATATGGGGACAATTTTACTGTGTGGAACAATATATGGGACTCTATGTGATTCCAGACTTTTGAATCCCACCAGCACACGCACTATGGGCTGTGAGGAGTCGCTGGTTTCTGAGCTATTGCAGAATTTACAATAAATATCACTCATGTAATGTAAGAAGTGAAATCTTTGGAATTGTACTATATCTCTACCATATCTGTGCATCATAAATCATGGTATATGTTAAAGGGGTTCACAAAAACCTGGCCTGGCCCTGGCCTCATGAGTGTGCAAAATTGTCGGACAGCACATTGCCGTCAAGACAGGCATCATGGAGAGGGGTTGAAATCACTATGAGTGTAAGCTGTGCTGCACTGACATTGAAACAAAGCCTGTGCCGGAGGAGGAGCTGCTGAGGAGATTGCCAGCAAGCTGTATAAAGTCTGTTTAAAGGTACCGTCACATTAAGCGACGCTGCAGCGATAGCGACAGCGATGCCGATCGCTGCAGCGTCGCTGTTTGGTCGCTGGAGAGCTGTCACACAGACCGCTCTCCAGCGACCAACGATGCCGAGGTCCCCGGGTAACCAGGGTAAGCATCGGGTTGCTAAGCGCAGGGCCGCGCTTAGTAACCCGATGTTTACCCTGGTTACCAGCGTAAAAGTTAAAAAAACAAACAGTACATGCTCACCTGCGCGTCCCCCAGCCTCTGCTTCCTGACACTGACTGAGCTCCGGCCCTAACAGCACAGCGGTGACGTCACCGCTGTGCTTTCACTTTCAGTTTAGGGCCGGCGCTCAGTCAGTGTCAGGAAGCAGAGGCTGGGGGACGCGCTGGTGAGTATGTGCTGTTTGTTTTTTTAACTTTTACGCTGGTAACCAGGGTAAACATCGGGTTACTAAGCGCGGCCCTGCGCTTAGTAACCCGATGTTTACCCTGGTTACCAGTGTAAAATATCGCTGGTATCCTTGCTTTTGCTGTCAAACACGGCGATACACGGCGACCTAGCGACCAAATAAAGTGCAGACCTTCTAGCAGCGACCAGCAATTTCACAGCGGGATCCAGATCGCTGCTGCGTGTCAAATTCAGCGATATCGCTATCCAGGTCGCTGCAACGTCACGGATCGCTGGCGATATCGCCTAGTGTGACGGTACCTTAACACTTTTTCTAAATCTGCACAGAAGCCAAGTACAAAAAAAAAATACATTTTGCTGAATGTGGATTTTTTATTTACTCATTTCTACTAATTAGTAAAGTGATTAAATAAGGTAGGTCTTGTAACAAGCCATATGAAACAGAGTTTCCAGTTAAAGGATGAGTTATGCCACAGTATACTCTTGACTTACCATATCATAGCTTCCTCTGAAGAGTCTCATAAGAATTTCTATTGAATTTTCACTATGCGGTTATTATCTTGACGCATCTCCAACATGCAATTATACAAATGTAGACTGGAATGCCTTGATACAGTATGATTCTCTAAAAGTTCATTATAAATTATTTAAATAGCAGCAATTAGCTAGACTAAATTAGGATACTGGGATGATAGCCTTTCAATGAAAGATAACAATGGAAATTCAACTACTATTGTTCTTATTTACTTAAAAAGCAGAAAGTCTTTAGCATAGGCATCAAAAACAAAATAAAATGAGCAGCTCCCATCCCCATGGGACTCCAAAACACAAAAGGAACTAATGATGGCCAAATATATATAAATACATTACAAATAGACACTGAATTAGTGTCAGTATTTCTAGAAGCAAGTCAAAACTAAAATAAACTTCACGACACAAACCAATACAATGATCTCTACAGATCAGAAGCATAATTAGTAAGAATTAAACTCTGGTTTTTTTCCAGATCACTATTACACTTTACTAAAAGACCTTATCATAGGTGAAAAAGTCAATGGCATCAGAGAAATAAAGCGCCATGGGCTATTCCCTTTATAATGCACTTTATAGATTACGTTTTAAGTGTGTTACTCAGGCTATGTTTAATCTATAGTTTTCCACAATGAAAAAAAAATGGAAAACTGGCACAAAAACTTTATTCAAAATCCACTGTTTTTTTGGTGCTGGTTACCAACTCTTTCATATACAATTTGCTGTCGGGGACATTGGCCCTGACATATCAGAGCATCAGTTTTGGAATTCATCTGTATGGCCATATGTGGGTGTGTAGTGTGGTGCTGATGTATTTTTCCTGTTGTATTTTTCAACTTATACCAAAAGAGTGTGTTTAGCATATGTCAAGGTAGTATGCACTGGCACGTATGTTTTAGTGTTATTAAACCTTTTTAGACAATGCAATGATTGTCTCGGCAGCGGCCTTAAGGCCCCTAAACACAGGCTCATGTTGGACAGACCACTGATATCTATAGGTTCAAATGACAATCTAAGGTGTAGAGGGTCCTGGCTGTTTGATGGTCAGGAGAAATGTTAACCATGCATGTCCGATTTCACACTGCCTTATTTTATTCTCAGATAAACAAACATGTCAGCCAGCAGCTTTCTCATAGAGAACGCAGGAGTGCTCTGTGTAATAGCCCTCCTGTGTTTGGGAGAGTCTGTTGAGTTGGCTGAGCCTTCGGTAGAAGCATCGTTGGGTCACCAGCCATCAAGTGTGAATGGCCAGCTTTAGTAACTGACTGTGCAATCAAAAGCTCATCATTTTGGTATAGCCGATGTGCCACAAATGTATGCGGCACTTGGTTCATTCATTCATTTGCCATATCTGTATGGTATTCAGCACAAAGGTTCTGCATTGCCAAACAAAAAAAGATGTCTAGTAGTCTACCACTAGTGTTGAGCGATACCGTCCGATACTTGAAAGTATCGGTATCGGAAAGTATCGGCCGATACCGGCAAAGTATCGGATCCAATCCGATACCGATACCCGATACCAATACAAGTCAATGAGACTCAAGTATCGGACGGTATCCCTGATGGTTCCCAGGGTCTGAAGGAGAGGAAACTCTCCTTCAGGCCCTGGGATCCATATTAATGTGTAAAAGAAAGAATTAAAATAAAAAATATTGCTATACTCACCTCTCCGAGGGAACCGGCAGCGTTGTTTGCTTAAAATTCGCGCGTTTCCTTCCTTACGTGAAGTCCCGGCTTGTGATTGGTCGCGTGCCGCCCATGTGGCCGCGACGCGACCAATCAAAGCAAGCCGTGACGTAATTTCAGGTCCTACAGGATTTTAAAATTACGTTCCGGCGTTGTGATTGGTCGCGTCGCGGTCACATGGGCGACGCGACCAATCACAAGCCGTGACGTCACGGGAGGCTGGACACGCGCGCATTTTAAAATGCGCACTTGTCCTGCCTCCCGTGACGTCACGGCTTGTGATTGGTCGCGTCGCCCATGTGGCCGCGATGCGACCAATCACAGCAAGCCGTGACGTAATTTCAGGTCCTTCAGGATTTTAAAATTACGTTCTGGCTTGTGATTGGTCGCGTCGCGGTCACATGGGCGACACGACCAATCACAAGCCGTGACGTCACGGGAGGCAGGACAAGCGCGCATTTTAAAATGCGCACGTGTCCAGCCTCCCGTGACGTCACGGCTTGTGATTGGTCGCGTCGCCCATGTGACCGCGACGCGACCAATCACAACGCCGGAACGTAATTTTAAAATCCTGAAGGACCTGAAATTACATCACGGCTTGCTGTGATTGGTCGCGTCGCGGCCACATGGGCGGCACGCGACCAATCACAAGCCGGGACTTCACGTAAGGAAGGAAACGCGCGAATTTTAAGCAAACACCGCTGCCGGTTCCCTCGGTAAGGTGCAGGCTGCGTCGGAGAGGTGAGTATAGCAATATTTTTTATTTTAATTCTTTATTTTACACATTAATGTTGTTTCGATACCGATACCCGATACCACAAAAATATCGGATCTCGGTATCGGAATTCTGATACAGCAAATATCGGCCGATACCCGATACTTGCGGTATCGGAATGCTCAACACTATCTACCACTCAACGGCATACACCATAGATTTCTGCTGGAGGTATACAGCAACGTGAACAGATCCATAGTTTCTGACAGACATTCTACATTATTATTTTAGACTTTTTGATAGTGACCTCAGAAAATGAATATCATGTAATGATAAAAATTTGCACAAAAACTGCGAGGAGGAAAAACCATCACGAAGGATTAATGTGGTTAAAAGTATACTAAATGTGGCGCTGATCACCTAACAGAAATTGTGTGTGAACCCAGGATTAGTCCATGAAATGTAAGAAATCTTGACTCTTCTAACAGAACCGGTGAGTGACACCATTTCTTTTTTCTTACATGAAATGATAAAGAGCCTCATTGTTCATAGCATTTTTAGTACGTGCTTGTTAAATCTTGTTCTTGATTCCATCTGAAACATTTAATTGTAATCTCATATTCTAAATTCCATCGAAGACAAAGTTATTTCTATTACGTATATCGTCATAATGCGTAAAGAGAAAATGTAATTATTACTAAACACTAAAAAATGTGTTATAATTCTCACTTGCAACAACAACTAGTTATGAGAGGCATAGACTTAAAATTTAATATATGTATATATTCTTTATCATATCCATCCGGCAGTAACTGCAGGTCATGTAATTTGTCTGTTTTTTTAGGCTATGCAAATAATGAGAGACGTCTGCTTACCAACAAATCTAATAGTATAGAATAAGCTACCTAATGGGCTTGGTACACATTTGCTAAGAGCATTTCAATTTACTTTATAGCTTTACTGTACCATAAATGTGCTCATTTAGTCCCAAGACAGCACTATTACAAAACAATAAACTGGGAGATTTTAGAGGAAAATTAAATATATCAAGCACTGGAAGCAGACACCTTGTAGAAGATGGCGCTTTTAGTGCTTACTTCACACAATACAATAATGTAAATTCTCCAGACGAACAATGTGCGGCTGCAACAAGAACACATACTGTATAGGAAGAGACCAATTTCATCAATCAAGATGAAAGGCCTAAGCTCCCCTTCTGCTCCCAGATACAACATATGATTCTGCCTTCAAAGGATAAGTTAAGTCTTGTTTAATCTCCTCAAACATATCAAGCTGTTGCCTTGTTTGTGTCAGCCTGTTAATAAAAAATTCCCAGTAAAAAAAAAACTAAAAAGGCAAAATACTAATGCACCTGTTTGATGTGTAAATGATAAGTCAGCATTCCAAATAAAGTCTTCAGTAAGGAACATCGCAAATCACAGGAATATGAGGAGACACATCTCTAGATGTGGCTAATTTCAACCATAAGAAGACTATTAGCACACACACGTTTGGCTGTGAATTGTTCTAAGGGTCGGTAAGAAGAAGAGTAGATCTTTCGATATATGTCTCCAGTAGATCAACTAATAGGTGGAAAAAAAGACCACGGTCCATCAAGTTCAATCTTACTCCACCAATTGTACATTTTGTCACTAAATTAACTGTAACCCACAATGTTCTTTGTATCGTGGAAATCATCCAGCCCTTTTTTAAAAGCTGTTACAGCATCTGCCATTACTACGTCTTGACTGCTTTAACTGTAAAGAACTTTTTTCCTATTTAGCTGCCAGAACTGCCTTTATTCTACGCGTAATGAGTGCCCCTGGTCATTAGTATGGTCTTTGGAAGGAATAAGTCATGTCCTCTGTACTGGCCACACATATATTTATACATGTAAATGAGATCTCCTCTCTCTCTCCCAACTTTTCCAACCTTTTATCATATGAGAGGCCTTCCATCCCTTGTAATAATGTTGTTGCTGCTTTTGAATTGACTTTAACTTTCGAATATCCTTATTAAAATGTGGAGCGCAAAACTGGATCGCATATTCTAGATTTGGCCTCACCAGTGATTTATAAAGGGGTAACAACACGGGATCGCAGGGTTTTATCTCTCTTTTTAAATACCCTAAAATCTTGTTTGCTTTTGCAGCTGCTGCTTGACATTGAGCACTGCTGCTCAGCTTACATATAACCAGAATACCCGAGTCCTTCTCCTGCTCTATAGTCCCAAGTATGGTCCCATTTAATGTATATGCAACAATAGGATTACTCTGTCCCAGGTGCATTACTCTACATTTACCTACATTAAACCTCATTTGCTAAGTGTTTTCCCATTCAGACATCCAGGTACGGACTGGGGAAGAAATTCAGCCCTGGTGGCATTTGAAATCACACAGGCCCATGGTGTCCCCGTCCCCAATAACC
Organism: Ranitomeya variabilis; assembly: GCF_051348905.1. Taxonomy (NCBI): domain Eukaryota; kingdom Metazoa; phylum Chordata; class Amphibia; order Anura; family Dendrobatidae; genus Ranitomeya; species Ranitomeya variabilis. Next base: position 75,782,403 of record NC_135233.1, read on the forward strand.
AGATGGGATATATTACTAATATTACCCTGGATGGAGGAAAGGAAGATTTACTACAAGACCAATATTTCTAATTATACCCATGGCCTGCTGAGGTAAGTGACGGAGTGACTGCCTTTGTGCTTCATCACAACTGTTAACAGTATGGGTGTCTTGAGAAGATTGATTCTGTTAACAACGTAGCACACAAGGCAGCCCACAACCAGACCGGCCCTTCTGGCATTTGCCAGAATTGCCAAATGGCCAGTCCGGCCCTGCAGACATCTTATCCAGATCATTTTGCAATATTGTAATATCAAGTTCTCATTAGATCTGAATAAATTTGGTCTACGGCTTAATACGGCCTATTAAGATATTGAAAAGAGGAATCCCAAAAATGAAGTCTCCTCTACAAACAAAAGCAGACTCAAATTATCCAGTTATTACTTGGTTGCTTACCGTCACGTGCAACACTACATTTGCCCTGTATGAAGAATACATAGCTGACAGAAATCTCAGCTTCAATCTGAAAAAGATTTTCATCTTGGTACAAAATTATAATAAAAATCCATCTCTATTTAACAGAAAGGAGGACCCATACAAAAAGTGTCTTTCACTATGCATGTCTATAACAAGGACAGTTCATTGAAATCAATGGGACTGTGTAATACTCTATTTCGTGGCACTGTAGTGTGAACACACTACCAGATTTCAGCTGATGAAGGTCGAAACAACTTTCTTGTGTCACAGGAAACTTCTAATAAAAATTATTGGAAAACAGAAAAGTTGGAGTTGATGCGAATAGATTAGTAGGAACCAGTCCAGTGGCCAGGTCTTTAATCACTGGTCATCAGCTGGGAACCCGGAGATTCACCTTTTACCTTCCAACATCTGCGGCTCCTCTTTTGATTTGCCGGCCTAACACGAGGATATCATTATGGTATGATGCACATGGGACATCACACCAGGCTAAGATAATAATAAAAAAAAAAAAAAGGTTGCCGGAGGAATTTGCCTTGTGTGAAGGCATAATAGACGTGATATTCCCAACCGTGTAACTCTTGTCTGTAAACCTTATAAGGGTTTATAACTGTCACTGGAGAGAGTGGATCCACCATTGCAACTCAATTCTATTAAATGGAATCTGTCACCAGGTTATTGCTACGTAATCTGAGAGCAGCACAATGTAGAAGCAAAGTCCCAGATTCCAGTGATGTGTCACTTACTGGTTTGTGTTTTGCTCTTTCAATGCATTGCTTTATTAGCAGGAGATTATCAGTAGAAGACAACAGGCCTCGTGCCTCCTAGTCCAACACCACCCTCAGCACTGATTCGCAGTTCTCCGTCACTATACAATATGCACAGAATAATCACATACCATAGATTCGGACTAACACTGCTAGGATGCCGAAAGAAGAGATCCAGAGAATAAAATCTATCACAATCAGTATGCTTCACCAGTGCTTACATTACCTATATACAAAACGTATAATAGTGCACTATGCAAAGAGATGAAAATAATGCATATTACCAGGGTAGTGAAGTAAACTGCAGATCATTTTCCTGGGTCTGCAGTTTACTTCACTACCCTGATAATATGCATTATTTTCATCTCTCTGCATAGTGCACTATTATAGTTTTTGTATATAGGTATTGTAAGCACTGGTGAAGCATTCTGATTGTTATACTATGTCACTAGACTGGATAGAAGACTGTTTTGTCTCTGCTATATACCTCTATGCTTCATTTATCGTGGATTTTTTACCGTATACTATTATAGCTTTCACTTTCCGAGTAATTTATGCACTATGGATTGGATTAGATGTCTAGACTTTCTGTCACAGTAACATATATATATATATATATTATTCAGTGAAGTTCTGGCTTTGGCCCAGTGTTTCTCCTAGTTAGGCTGGTTTCACACTTGCATTGGGCAAAGCTGCGGAGGGCTGCGTAGTTCCTCCGATAGGCCCCACCCACTGCAGCACCTCTTCCATTCAGCTCCGCCTACGACGGCATGCGTCCTGCGTATGTAAATGTATGCGGATGCCTCCGCATGTGTCTTTTTGACGCTGCACCGACCACAACAAAATGCAACATGTTATGTTCCACACAGTTCCTCGAAGCGTCAAAACAACGCAAGCGGAGGCATCTACATACATTCGCATGGCCTGCGTACCCAATGTTAAAGATAGGTATGCAGGACTCATGCCGACGTAGGCGGAGCTGAATGGAAGAGGTGTGGCAGTGGGCGGAGCCTAACGGAGGAACTACGCAGCCCTCTACAGCTCTGCCCAATGCAAGTGTGAAACCAGCCTTAGGGCACTCTTGTTCTATTTTTTTATTTGTACAATTTTTTTTTGTTTCAATATTATACATAAAACATTAGATTTTATTCTCTGGATCTCTTCTTTCGGCATCCTAGCAGGGTTAGTCGGAATCTGTGTGATTATTTATATGAAGTGCCAGTTTTTTGTTGTACTATTGGACACAGTTAGACTTATCAATATGCACAGAATGCTGTGGTGCTTGTAATATACAGCAGAAAAAACTGTGAGTACCACAACTTCTGCACCCGGGAAACTAAGTGATACATCTCTGTCCATACCATGTGCTGCTGATGGATTACATTACAAAAACCTGATATATTCCATTTAAAAATTCATAATAGATGCCTATTCCATAGTTACATAGCTTGAAAAAAAAAAAACACCACAAGTCTATCAAGTTAAATCTTTCCATCCTATCAATAAACTAGTTAAGAAAAAAATAAAATAGTCATATGTGTATAGTGCACGCAATAATCCATTACATTATATTTTATGTGAAAAAAACAAGAGCTCCACGCAAATATTACATTCAAGTCAATGCAAAGAGAAAAATACAAGTAGTACAGAGGACAAGTGACATGTCATGGTGAACTGTCCATCAGTCGGAGCTGCCCTATTGGACTATACATTTTAGCGGTAAACAAGGTGAAATTGTAAAGACGCAAGTACAGAAGGCAGCGCTCCGCTAGTGAGAGCTCTCATTACTCAAGATACGAGAGTAGAAATAATTACATAGTCTCCTCATTATGACAGATGAGCAGGAGAAGAACACTGCAGAGGTTCTTTTGACCAGGAGAGACAAATAATTGCTGACCCGAGTATAGAAAGCACTACAGTAGGGTCAAGGACTTGTCTCTCAGATATTAATGTGAAATGTTGCACTATGCTTTTAATGAATGTGGAATATTTGTAATTTAATAGTTAAGTAGAACACGAGTGTATCTTTAGTGTGTTCAGTCCTATCCCCATGGGCCTTATAGACGCAGCCGAGCGTGAAGCCTACATGATACCAATTGGAGTCCCTACAGATCTGTACGACACCATATGGCACCACTTTATGGATAGATAAGTTCTTCAAAGAGAGAATACTGTCCCTTAATAATGTGGCCAGGTTTCAGAGATATCCATTTTTTTCTCTTTATCTAATGCATACAAACTACAGAAAACTTATACATGTATGAGGAGTGAGCCCCTCTGCATGGGAAACAAACTATGATCTTCATTGAAGAACCACCTAGTTTTGTCATGGATAAGTATAGCGGCTGAGCTTTTATAAAGGAAACTAGTCACGTGAAAAAAACAATATTAACCTGCAGATATGGGGATAATACGCTGGTTAATCACATTGTGAACCTGCCCGCAGCCCAAACTTAGAGGAAATTAACTTTAAGCCCCCCGGCAGAGTTCGACTTTCAGTCACAGCGGCGAGGTTTCGGTCACCGCTCTGTGTATAGAGAGGTGTCTGTAACCTCATCCCTGGCGCCGACTGACAGCAGGCCCTAACGATGAGTGAGCTGTCAGTCAGTGCTGGAGGCGCGACCACAGACGATGCTCACTATGCACTGAGCAGTGACTATAGTCGCCCCTTGACTGAATGCCGAATGCTACTAGGGGGAACAAAGTTCATTTCCTCCTGGCATAGGGGCTCTAAGTGCGGGCACCGAGCAGGCTCAGAACTATAGTAACATGCAGATTAACCTCATATATGCAGATTAATAGCAATTTTGCACTTAAAGGGATTCTCCAACCTTGGACTGACAACTGATCATAATACATTATTCATATATTGGCACCCTACTGGATGCCTCCCATTGCACACTCTGCTCAAATCAACTTATGGGGTCTTTGGAAAGAGATTATGTGCCCCAGTCATAAAGACTTTGTGAGACACAGGAAGTTTTTTCTTTTCCTTGTATTTTTTTTTTTATTTTTTATAGGTAGACATTGTTGGAATTGTTTCTCAACTGTGTATTTTGCTTTATTTGCTTAAATATTATACGAAATGGATTATTTAAAAAAATAAATAAATACATTTGAATTCTTCCTGTAAATTTCTTTTGGATCTGTTAACAGCAGAATGTGTTGTTGCTATTCATTCATCATTCTCAATGACGCAAAAATAATACTACAGTTTAATTGTCTATCCTACACCTAGCGGATGTGAGCGGTGAAAGAATTTTAGTGCACTGAACCTCCCATTAATTTCTGATCCTGAAGCCGGGTCTAACGAGGGGAACATGACAAGGGTTCACTATATTACACGAAAGAAGATATTATTAGGATCTGTGATTAAAGTGAAAAATTGTTTTCATAAGGAAAGTAGCAATCTGCTGTATAACCCTGTGCCAAGGTAAGCCGAGCCAGCTATCGGGGCAGATAACATCTGGATGTATGCAATTTACATTTACTGCCGATTCCTGTGTAAACAATTTCACTGATATCAGAGGAGACATTTAAACATTCCACTGCTGTGTAATTGAAACCATCAAGTAGAAAGTTACCTGGAAAAAATAAACTAGAGTAATAATTTGGCAAGAATCGGAAATGTGAAATTACTTGAGCAATTATAAATATCATGAAACTTCCCACACATCTGCCTGTAGAGTACTGGGTGGATAGTGCTGGATGTATGTTATGCGTAGACTGCTTTCACAATTGTGCTGTTTGTTTAGTGTAGATGCAGATAAAACCTATTGACAGGCCTCCATTCTGATGTCAGGGTGTCCTATTGACCTGCATTGGGCTAGTATACACTTTTATTCTGATGTATGGCATAGGACAGTCTTCTGGACTATTCCATACAGAGGCATGCAGTGGAAAAACATTTAGGCTGTGTGCACACGTAGCATATTTTTCGCGGTTTTTCGCGGTTTTTCGCTATAAAAACGCTATAAAACCGCGAAAAAAACGCTTACATTAAGCATCCTATGTAATAGAATGCATTCCGCATTTTTTGTGCACATGCTGCATTTTTTTCCTGAGCGGAATCGCATTCCAGAAAAAAACGCAGCATGTTCATTAAAATTGCGGAATCGCGGCGATTCTGCACCCATAGGAGTGCATTGATCTGCTTACTTCCCACACTGGGCTGTGCACACCATGCGGGAAGCAAGCAGATCATGTGCGGTTGGTACCCAGGGTGGAGGAGAGGAGACTCTCCTCCACGGACTGGGCACCATATAATTGGTAAAAAATAAAGAATTAAAATAAAAAATAGTCCTATACTCACCCTCTGATGGCCCCTGAAGTGTTCCCGCCTCTCCGGTGCATGATCTCTCTTCCGTTCCTATAGATGATGTGGTTCAGGACCTGTGATGATGTCACTGTCTTGTGATTGGTCGCGTGACCGCTCATGTGACTCACGCGACCAATCACAAGACAGTGACGTCATCGCAGGCCCTTCACTGCACTCCAGCTATAGGAACGGACGCCGCTGAGGTCTGCAGGTGAGTATAACCATGTTTTTTATTTTTTTTATTATTTTCAAACATTCTATCTTTTACTATAGATGCTGCATAGGCTGCATCTATAGTAAAAAGTTGGTCACACTTGTCAAACACTATGTTTGACAAGTGTGACCAACCTGTCAGTCAGTTTTCCAAGCGATGCTACAGATCGCTTGGAAAACTCTAGCATTCTGCAAGCTAATTATGCTTGCAAAACGCTAGTTTTCTGCGGGTATATGCATGCTAATTCTGCATGCGATATACCCGCGGCAATTCTGCAACGTGTGAACTTAGCCTCACTGTGCCAAATACAAACTTTTATTTTAGAATGAGAGTCAATGGAGAGGAATGTCACTGTTAGGCCATGTTCTCACGTTCAGCATTTGGTCAGTATTTTACAACAGTATTTATAAGCCAAAATCAGGAGTAGGTGAAAAATACAGATGTGGGGTGACGTGTTTCTATTATACTTTTCATCTGATTGCTCCAACTCCTGATTTTGGCTTACAAATACGGATGTAAAATACTGACCAAATACTGAAGGTGTGAACATGGCCTTAAAGGGAATCTGTCACCATGTTTTTGCTACTCCATCTGAGAGCAGAAAGATATAGGGACCCTGATACAGGATGCAACAGTTGTGATAAAATAATATGTTGCAGAACTATCAGTTCTCGGATTCCTGAGCCCTGTATAACCCCGCCCACACCACTGATTATATTGACAAAAAGCTGCCAATCAGTGCTGGGGGCGGGGTTACACAGAGCAGGACGACTATATGGCAAATGACACTTAGTCCTGTTGAGATAATCTCCTGCTGATAAAACACTGAATTATATTGAAACAGTAGCACATAGCCAAGAAAGTGACCTATCAATGTAATCAGGGCCTCAGCCTCTACATAATGCTGTTCTCAGATGACAAAAACCTATTGATACATTCCCTTTAACAGTGTAAAAATGACAACAATTACAAATTAAGGCTACATAAAACTTTGTGGTCAGTCATTTAATAAAGTCTTTTGCTTCTGTACGTACTTGAATTAGCTCCTAAGACTATAGAACTCCTACAGTTAACCTGGAACACCCACGTCATCCCATTAAATTATAAGACAGCAAAATGACACTCAATAACATTGGAAAACAAAACCTCTACGGATATATAGCCTTGGGAATGATGGCAGAAAGTGTTACATGGTAAACTGGTAATTACAAGTATTTAAACAACAAAGCTTTTAAAAGACATTAAAAAAAAACAATAGCAAATGTACATGATGATTCTGAAATCAATTTTGTTAAATTTCTACTTTTATTTCATCAAGTACAAAAGGTAAAAGGACTGGATGGTCAATCACATGTTGGCCTCTTGACACTAATTTAGCAAAAAATAAATTGAGACCATTTCATAATCACTGTAACAGATAAATAGGAATAATATCTTATTATCGTTTCTATTAAACCCTTATAATCTATTTTATGCACTTTAAAAACACTTCCAATAACAAATATACCTCTGGATATGATACAGTTAAAGCACTTAGCTCTAAATTACTAGACTTTGAAGGTCTGCAAGATAAAAGTGAATGTATCATGTTACTGCAGACTAATTATATACTGTGCCAGTCAACCCTGATGTCAGCGCATGACAGTAATATATTATCAATGATAATACAGCTCTGACAGTAATATGAACCATCTGCAAAAAAAACACAATCTTAGCAAGGCTAAAATTAACTAGAAAAGAATAAGAATTTGCAGATTTTACCCCATTAGTAGAACAGAGATCGGAAAGAAAACGGTCAGTAGCACTAAAAAGCTGCCACCCAAAAGGTTTCACGCAAGACTTTGTGGCAGACCTTAAACATGAGATAGCTAGTTCACGTTAAAAGGAAGAAATTATTTAAAGGGGTTTTCTCCATCTTTCACATTTAAGGCACATAGATATGCCTTAAACTTCTGATAGATGCCCTGTCTTCCACTGACACGTGGCCATGCACATGGGGCTTTCTCCATTTTAGTCAAAGGGTGTTCTGAATATCATCAAGCAATGTGGGAAGGAGCCCGAGAAATGTTGAAACTCAAGATACTGTATTTTAGTCCTTCTTGTTGGAAAGACTGAGGAGCAAAAAGAGTAATAGGGTCTATTTCGATGATAAAAGACAATAGGGTGCAGGGAATTGCCTACCCGGTATAGTTGTGTATCCCACAACATAATTCAAGCATAAAGTTTTCTGCTGCTGCAGTCCCACAGATTAAAAAAACATTGAAATGCCAAGAAAGAAACAAATAGTTGGGTCTTCAGTGCTGCCGATGGAGATCTGTAAGAAGGGTCGAGACTTGACCATTTGTTCAGATCTCCATCAGCAGCGAAGAAGATCCAACTATTTGTTTCTATCCTAGTAGTTCTTCTTGTTGGGCTATCCTAGTACACATTAGGAAGTCAACCAGTTTGTTTTTAAAAGCGTTCTATGGGTTATTGATATTACCTAATCCTTAGACAAGTCATCAATATTATACTGGTGGCGGATTGATACTCAAGACTCCAACCAATCAGCTATTATTATATCTTGCGGTAGTCAGAAGTAAATCATGAATGGAAGCGAACAGCACAGCTCCGTTCACTGGATATTGGCCCCTCCTGATAACTTCTGCTCAGTTGCTATTCTCTACATGTTGCACCCCACATCTGATATTGATAAAACATTATTAGTAACGGCTAGTTTGGGTCAGTAGATTTGGTATTTCTAAGGCTTCTAAACCCACTTTTCCATTGTGTTCTTGAAATTCTAATTGCTAAAGAAATGACGTCATGACTAAAAGTTAAAAATGCACCTGAACATGTTGATGTTCCAAGTCATACACAATAGATGCATGTGAAGATGTTTTACTAATGCCCCAACAAAGCTGAAGATTGTATCCGTTGAGATAGAGCCTTTCCACTATTTACTTTGACTGCTACACTCTTTGGCGGTGACACCTGCTCCGTGCCGTGGAAGGATTAAGGTGAGCTGGCTTTCTTGTCCAAAATTACACCTTAAAAGGTAAAATTCAGGTCCAAAAACTGCTTTGAGAAACCAGACTGTGGCTCACATAGAACTAAAGAATTATTTTGTTTAGTTTGTAGATGATAGAGCCATCTGCTATATTTTTTTTTCTAGAAGTAATGACGCTTTTGGTTATTCAACATGAACTCAACAGAGCACAAGACGATATAAAATGAAATAAATAGAAATCCCAGATGCTAATTGTTAAAAAAAAAAACATTTACATAAAAATACTACAAAGTTAGAACAATAGCAAAGACAACACAGATCCCACTAATTATTAGTAAGACATGCAGTGATTTTGTCAGCGATGCCTTTTAGATCAATAATTTGGTCTAAGCTTCTTTAGAAACAAGCAACACTTCCTGATTAAGAGACAAAAACAACTTAAATTAGCATGCACAAAACGTCCTAGTTTTCACAATGCAATGCTGATTTCTACAAATTGGACGATGTAAAAAAAACAAAAATGAGACTCGTAGATCTCAGATTATTAAAAATAATTGAATTGAGTACTTCTTATCAGTGTACTGCATTAGGCACCCAAGTGGACTGAGCACATCACGTGGATGTCGCTGTCTATCCACTAAGCCTCATCTATAAATAACCAAGGGAAGGCAAACAAGAATATTCTTTCATTCCTTACTTTAGATTGGTCTTCCGCAGCAATAAAATCATTTTTATAAAGAATGATCTGTTTAGTACTATACAGTACAGGCCATACAAGGACAGCCACTGCTCGCTTCCGAAAACAGGTGCCAGGCAGCCCTTGCAGCGCAGAAACTGAATAAATAAAAAGAATCGGGTCATGTTGTGACCATAGAAGAAAGTGTCCTGTGTAATGTTGGTTACTTTCCAGTATTTATAGCCATATGGTCATACTGGAATGAGTACAAAGGGTCGGAAATGTGAGTGAATCTTCAACCTGACGTGTGTATTTGGATGGTTACATAATTATTATTTCATGCTCGGCTGTATATAAAAACTATGCACTCACCATCTCTAAACTTTTATCTGTAAATGCACTATAAATGCGGACCTCCTTTTCCCTTAAGATATGAACCGTCAGAGTTAAATGGCCATGTTAAAGCATTGTCTCATCGCAGACAACACAGTTAATGAGTTGCTCCACTACTTTTATAATGAATAAGGACCTATGCCTAGGATATGTTATTATCAGATTGGTGGGGTGAGATACCCAGCACCCTCACCGATTAGCTGTTCTTAACCCCTTTCTGACCTCGGACGGGATAGTACATCCGAGGTCAGATACCGCATGACATGTGCCCACAATAGCGGCGGGTGAAATCGCGATTCACCCGCTGTGATGAACTAGTTAAATGCCGCTGTCAAACGCAGACAGCGGCATTTAACCGGCGCATCGCCGACCCCCGTCACATGATCGGGGGTCAGCGATGCTTCTGCAGAGTAACCATAGAGGTCCTTGAGACCTCTATGGTTACTGATCGCCTGTAGCTGTGAGCGCCACCCTGTGGTCAGCGCTCACCGCACACCTGCATTTCTGCTGCATAGCAGCGATCTGATGGTCGCTGCTATGTAGCAGAGGCGATCGAGTTGTGCCAGCTTCTAGCCTCCCATGGAGGCTATTGAAGCATGGCAAAAGTAAAAAAAAAAAAGTAAAAAGATGTGAAAAAAATAAAAAATATATAAAAGTTTAAATCACCCCCCTTTCGCCCCAATCAAAATAAATAAAACCTACACATATTTGGTATCACCGTGTTCAGAATCGCCGGATCTATCAATAAAAAAAAGCATTAACCTGATCGCTTAACGGTGTAGCGAGAAAAAAAATTAGAAATGCCAGAATTACGTTTTTTTTGGTCGCAGCGACATTGAATTAAAATGCAATAACGGGCGATCAAAAGAACATATCTGCACCGCAATGGTATCATTAAAAACGCCAGCTCGGCACACAAAAAATAAGCCCTCACCCAACCCCAGATCATGAAAAATGGAGACGCTACGAGTATCGGAAAATAGCGCAATTTTTCACCACTTAGATAAAAAAATAACCTAGTCATGTTAAGTGTCTATGAACTCGTACTGACCTGGAGAATCATAATGGCAGGTCAGTTTTAGCATTTAGTGAACCTAGCAAAAAAGCCAAACAAAAAACAAGTGTGGGACTGCACTTTTTTTGCAATTTCACCACACTTGGATTTTTTTTCCCGTTTTCTAGTACACGACATGGTAAAACCAATGATGTCATTCAAAAGTACAACTCGTCCTGCAAAAAATAAGCCCTCACATGGCCATATTGACGGAAAAATAAAAAAAGCTATGGCTCTGGGAAGGAGGGGAGCGGAAAACGAACACGGAAAAATGGAAAATCCCAAGGTCATGAAGGGGTTAATGTTGGCGGTGGACCAATGTAAGTAGCAGCGGGGTGAAAAAGCAAAGCTCAGTCATTGTGTAGTGGTCACTGCTGGGTACTGCAGATCCAATCCTATTAATTTGAATAGGGTGGGAACTGCAGTACCCAGCAGCGGCCACTACACAATGATGGACCTATGCTGTTGGGCCCTATAACTGCTAACATCCACCCGCCACCAGCACAGAGAACAGCGAACCTGTGAGGATGTCATGTGCTGGATTCCCACCAATTTCATATTAATGACCCATCCTTAAGACAGGTAATTAAAATAAAAGTCGCAGCGCAACTCCATAATAATATAGTCACCAGGACAGTAAGCTTATAGGTGTGGGGAAAACTCATACATAGGCAGTTGGCATAGGCAGTTATTTTTCATGCACCGCATTTTCTTAGCTCTGGGTTATAGAGGGAGGGCCTTAGAAAATTATTCCTTGCTCACACTCATACACTATAATCTGCAAAAAAGAATAAAATGTGGCACTCCTCTCACAGTGCACAAATAGGATTCCACTCCGATATAGCATATAAATTAAATTCGTCACTCCAAAGAATTGATGCAAAAATTAACAATTTTATTATATAGACTGTTCCCATTTGACGTTTCAGCCATTTTTGACCTTCTTCAGAACATGACACAGTCCAGTATAGTCATGAAGATTTATTTCAAGCAAGGTAAAGGGTTCCAAAGAAAAGAGGACGCAATAGAACCAATGCGCAGAGAGAAAGGCACGTCTGCGCTCACAGTATGGCGCCATTCTGTGAACACGGACTAGTCTTTTTCTCTGCCCATTAGTTCTACTGTGTCCTCTTCTCTTTGGACCCCTTTACCTTGCTTCCATAAATCTTCATGACTGTACTGGACTGTGTCATGTTCTGAAGAAGCCAATAAAGGCTGAAACATCAAATGGAACAGTCTATATTTAATAAAATTGATAATTTTTTGCATGAATTCTTTGGAGTGCCGAATCTTAATTTTTTTTGCTATTTTTATGTTATAATCTGGTATTAAAAATAGACAACAAATACCATACAAGGGATATCACTACCGTTAAATCTTTTATGATATCGCTAAGATATGGCATATCATTCTGGTTTCACCACCAATGGAGAGAACGAAGGGACAAAGGTGGTGTGCGGTTGTCAATGCATTTAAATGGTTGGCATGTAATACTAATTTCCAACACTAGTGGCCGCTGTAGGTAAAGTGTAGGGCTTCTAACACCAGAGCAGCCCTGATCAATTTTGTGCTTAGCGTTATGTTAAAGTAACACATACATTCAACTTTATTTCGTAGAAATTCGAGCTATTGCTCAATGCATTATAATTCTTTTGACAACCCTACAGTAGACATTCAGTGGCTCAGGACCTCTGTTGCCTTAAAATTGTTGGATTATAGTAATTTCACTGTATTTGCATAAATGTTTACAACAAAATATTGGAATTTCAGTGCATTAGGACTAAAAGGAAAAAAATATCCTTACACTAAAGGCTCACAAACGATTGCCGATGAGCATTACGTGCGGCAAAGAAACACAATTAGGGCTTAGTTCCATTGCTAGTGGAGCGAGTTCTGCATTTTATTTGCCTGTCAGTCATAAAGAAAAAGCCTTAGGGCTTGTTTTCATTTAACAAAAGCAACACTTGTTCTTTATTTATTTTATGGACATTAAAAATTAATTTCATGATGAAACATGTTTCGCCTCTACGATGATCAGAGGATATTGGGTTTCTATGTGTCTTGTCTACCGTTGTAACACCAGCTGGAAGTGCTTTCTGAGCCATCTCGGTAACATTTGACCCCCGCCGGTTTGCTTTGGAAGCTGAAACCAGTATAGGTTGAGTATGGATAAGCTATTCTCCAGCGACGACATGTCAGATTTGATGCACAACTTCCCTTCTCTCTTTGCTTAGACTAAGGTACAGCAAATGAAACTTTATAGAATAAACATCTGCTCAGATTAGCACACAAACAATACGCGGAATTACCAAGCATCGTACGTTGCACATGTAGGTATGCAAAATCCCACAACTCATCTTGAATCATTTAAAAGTCATGAAAACAGTTTACTACCCGGAGCGTGGGTTCCATTAGAGGCAATCGTAATGTGATTTATTTAAGTAATAGTCTATCACATGGAGCCAATATTCAATTCCAAAACATTGCCTGACAGGGTCATTTGGAACTAATTTGTACTCTGAAAAAAAGATGATTGCCACTAATTCTATTGATGGAGTGTGACTGACCGGTAGATAATAAATCGAAAGGTACAGGAACAATTTAGAACTTTTCTTGGACAACCATTTTTTTTATTTTTTATTTTGGAAACTAATTTAAAGACAAAACAAAAGGAACAGCCCATATTTAATCACTGACTACACCATATGCAAACCTTGTGTCATTACAAGGAGACTACATCACCCCTGGCTCAGCACATCTTAAAATCTTAGAATAACACTAAGGCTATGTGCACACGTTGCAGATTTGACTGTGGAATTTTCTGTGCAGATTCTGCATTTTTTGGCAGAAAACGCAGGTCAGAATCTGCGCCTTTTTTTGGTATGTGCACACGTTGCAGATTTTTGTGCGCATTTCTTCCTTCTTTTTTTTTACCCCTGCAGATTTCTATTATGGAATGGGTGCAGAAAAGCAGCAGATCTGCACAAAGAATTTATATGGTCCTTTTTTGAATCTGCTGGGTTTTCCGTGCAGATTTTTCCGCACCATCGGCACAGCATTTTCTTTTGCCATCGATTTACATTGCACTGTAAATCACTTGCAGATCTGCGTTTCTGCGTGGAAAAAAAAGCTGCACATACCCTAAAGAGTAAGACCTATGTGAATGAGCAGAATTTTCATTTACAGTAAGCACAAAAGTGATTTTAGGATGTTATGTGCACACGAGGTCTTTTTCTGAAATGGAGGTCAGGATCAGCGCTGTCTTTTGTTGCCACGACTGAAGCAAGTTTCTTTTTTATTGCTTTAATGAGCATCTATTTACAAATAAAAGATTATTAAAACACTTGTCTCCACAACACGTTTCGGATGATAACAGCCTTCATCAGGTGTATAATAATAAAAATATACTTATCCAACTTTATATCCTCCACCACCAGGAAGTGAGAGGAATGGAACTGGGGAGGGGGAGAGAGCAGGGAAGGAAAAGGTTAAACACGTGCATGTTTAACCCTTGCTCTGTTGTTTAGACCCATATACCCACTGTGGCACCCTAACTCTGATCCGGTTTTACATTTTTCTGCCACAAGGAGAAATTAAATTACTAAAATACATCTGTTAAATATACAGTGCGTATAAAAATGCAATAACACTATACAAAATATATAGTATAGAATTATTGCATATTTAAAAGCGCCATATATTTAACAGATGTATTTTACTAAGTTAATCATGGCTACAGAAGGCAGCGCTGATCCTGGTCTCCATTTCTGATTCTTCCACTGTGAGAAACTCCTGGAAGCGGTTTCCCCTGTCTCTCCGGGAATAGCTGCAGTCGATCACTTTAGAATCCAAACCAAAATGAGAGTTGTGCCTCAGGCAGCACAACTAGATCACGTCTTCTTTTTTTTCTCTTTTAGGATATTCCATACAAATAGTGACAAGGTCTTTATCAGGGTGGTACACTCTATAACCCACCTGAAAAAGCGTTAAACAATTTCTATAAAGTATAAGCATGTGCACTGTCATGTAAAAACGACTTGCTGTGCATATGTTCAGTCTTATGGACTTCTTTTAATTGCTTCTAAAGACAAAAAATGGGTAAAAGTGACCTGACCATTTTTCACGTGCCTTCTGCTTAGAAAGTGCGCACTAGTTTATTCTGTACAAGCAAAAGAATAAAAGCCAGTGGCCAAAAATGTTGCAAAAAATAAGTTAATAGATGACAAAAAAAAGTAGTTTCAGGACAAAAGTTGCCGGAATGTCATGAAAAACACAGCTCAATAAGGATTAAAAATCTATTCCGACATGGATTTTCAAAGTAAACTACACCGGATTTACCTGGTCTAAGATATATATTAAACATTTTTTAACACTAAAACACTATCTCAAACTGTTGGACTCAGCATGATTGTGCATTATGTAGACTGCCCATTTCAATGGCCATGCTGTAATACTTATTTTCACCTATGGTAGTAGTGCAAAAGAACTGAACATTTACAGTTGATTACTGATCTGTGCTAGGGGCCCTGTCAATTTGTAAACCATATGATAAACTTAATGAAAAATGAGTTATCATCCAAGGCAAACAACCTCTTTAAGTTGAAAAGTAAAGATGCCCTGTCTTTTAAAAGAGGTTTTCATAAGAATTGTATATATGCCTTAGTATAATTGGCCTCCATTAGATAGCTATCGGCTGTCTCCCGACTCCTCCATACACATACTGCCGAGCGTTCCTATGCAGTCAAGGAGAGACTCCCAAGACAGTGGCTTTTCTCCCCAAAAACAAAAGGATTGGCGGTCCAAAATCAGAAATGACGGATCCCAATCTCAACCAACATTTGAGTCAGGAGAGGCTCGTACATATTAGACTGTCAGTCAAGCCCAGCCGATATTGAATGTATATGGGAGGCCTTAAGACTAAAACATTACTTCTTACCTATAATTATTGTTGGCCCCCAAAGTCTCACATTTTGAGTTTTTATTTCACAAAATAAACTGAGAATAATCCAATAAAAAAATAGCAGACTATGGACAGAAGACAGTTGCTTTCATACAGGTCATGAAAACTAAACCATCATGGTGTGCTATGGCCGATAACACGGGCAAGCAGAGTTCCAAAGATGTCATCAAGCACCAGAAGCCTAAAAGGCTACATCATTACCAATAGGGTTGCATTATCCCTCATAATACACATGATTTCATTAAAAGAGAAGACTTAAGAATTCACCAATTGCCAGAATTTACTGCACAACTAATCATTAAAATAATGTTAACTAAGCTTTATAGCTTGCAGGTCGGTTTCATTAATTTTATGATTAAAAAGGCTGCTTTATGATTATTAGGCTGCTTCACGTGAAAGACCTCCCTGTAATAGGAAAAAAATCATACATGAGAATTATCAGTTACTTTAAAACAGAACCGTATTAACATTTATTACATAGCTACTGACCTTTCCTGGACAGACGCCAGATAAATGGCCCTGCTAAGTTTCAAAAATATATATAATATGGTTTTAAGCTAAACACGGTAAGAAGCAATGAGACCAGAGTATGGATGGGATCCAAAGCCATTTTCAGGAATGATTACGATAACTTCTAAAGAATTGTCTGGCTCAAATCAATTAGAGGAGTATTATTCCCTGATCTGTAGAGAGATAGTGTCATAATGGATTGAAAATTCAGCAATTGATGGCATTTTTTTTTTTTTTTTTTTCTTTTTCTGGCGCTTAGGGTATGTGCACACGTCAGGATTTCTTGCAGAAATTTCCTGAAGAAAACCGGAAATTTTCTGCAAGAAATCCGCATTTTTTTGCGCTTTTTTCCCGTTTTTTTTTTGCTTTTTTAGCATTTTGCAAGCGTAATTAGCTTGCAGAATGCTAAAGTTTTCCAAGCGATCTGTAGCATCACTTGGAAAACTGACTGACAGGTTGGTCACACTTGTCATAGTGTTTGACAAGTGTGACCAACTTTTTACTATAGATGCTGCTTATGCAGCATCAATAGTAAAAAGATATCATGTTAAAAATAATTTAAAGAAAAATAAAAAAAAATGGTTATACTCACCCTCTGCAGACAGCCGACCTCCTCAGCGGTGTCTATTCCTATAGATGGTGTGGTTCAGGACCTTCGATGACGTCATGGTCACGTGAGCGGTCACATGAGCGGTCACACGACCAATCACAAGACAGCGATGTCATCGCAGGTCCTGAACCACACCATCTATAGGAACGGAAGAGAGAGCATGCACCGCTGAGAGGCGGGAACACACCGGGGCCATCAGAGGGTGAGTATATGACTATTTTTTATTTTAATTCTTTTTTTTTGACCAATTATATGGTGCCCAGTCCGTGGAGGAGAGTCTCCTCTCCTCCACCCTGGGTACCAACCGCTTACTTCCCGCATAGTGTGCACAGCCACATGTGGAAAGTAAGCAGATCAATGCATTCCTAGGTGTGCGGAACCCCTGCAATTCCGCAAATTTAATGAACATGTTGCTTTTTTTTCCGCGATGCGATGCAGCATGTGCACAAAAAATGCGGAATACACTGAAAATAATGGGAGGCATATGTAAGCATTTTTTTCGCGTTTTTTTCGCGTTTTTATAGCGAAAAAACACGAAAAAAACGCAAAAAATACTGAACGTGTGCACATGGCCTTAAGAAGATAATTTAAACCAGAATTATTTTATTAAAAAACACAATCGTACCATTTAAATATAGTAAAGCAAAAACTGTATAGAATTGAAAAAAAGATCTAGAATGAATAGAACCTGAAGCAAACCAACAGACCCTCAGAGGCCATGGCAAGGGACATTCATTTTAATCAACCTCTCTCTATATTAACGCTTGCACACATTGACGTAGTAGTTCCAACATGTA
Source organism: Ranitomeya variabilis (assembly GCF_051348905.1). Classification (NCBI taxonomy): domain Eukaryota; kingdom Metazoa; phylum Chordata; class Amphibia; order Anura; family Dendrobatidae; genus Ranitomeya; species Ranitomeya variabilis. The sequence goes on from NC_135233.1 coordinate 75,800,147, forward strand.
TAGAGATGTAAGAGAAAACCCATAACAGGCAGCAAGCTGTAGGAGACTTGAGGGATTTTTTTTTTTTAATTATAATTCTTATTATCGGACAGAAAAAAAATCTACTGTGTTTTATCAGATGCCATATTATGGAGATATTCTGTCCTATAAGCATTTTTTCTAGGGAACCATTCCCTACATAATACAATAGTCACGCACAAAGAGGCTACATGTCTGTAGCATGCATACCCAAGAGCCACTTTGACAAATGGTGACATTATATAATGCATCAGATTTTAGTTGCCTCTGACCTCACCAAAGATACGTATACAAGGTTGCCTCCAAGAGAAAGACAAGCTGTTGTGAAAAGAATCTGGCAACAACTTATGTTCAAACACAAGAAACAATCAGTCTTTACTATTTCCAATATTTTCTGTCAGGTGACTAGACTGAAGGCTCTAAATACACATTACAATCTAAAATTCGTCAGGGTGGGTGGCCTAGAGAGTAACGCCCCATACACCATAGATAGCTGTTGGCCAAATGATGGATCGGCCAAAAACTCGGTCAGCAGGTATCTTGGCCGAGCACTTTCATTTTCTCTATCAAAGAGCCACTACCGGAAATCAGAAGTGTGAGATCCTTCAATCCCCGACAATCATCTGTCTGGAGCTCCTATACACATTAAACAGTTGGCCAAACCTGTCCCCATCAGCAGGTTTGGTCAATGTTGGTCTAATTTGTATGGAGGCTGAAAAAATGCTAAGAGGGACGCATTTTACTCTAACGGAATATCAATTATACAAGGATGAACTTAGAACTTGCTTCATATTTTGGAGACTGAAAACTCTTAGGGTGTTGGTAAGTGAGACGTGGACAAGAGAAAGATGACATTTAAAGGAAAATAAACAAAAGTAATGGAAAGGCCAACTGTGCATCAGGAGCTGGGGTTAGTTTGTAACTTTATGAAAAAGCTAGAACTGGTTTACGTTACATGGAATATGTAATCAGAAAATGATCTGTTATTTATAGTCTTCTCAAGCTCAAGCTGGCTTGGAACCATGTGCTCCTTACCTAGGAAACAAGCCACATCTTAGGTTTTTGAGAACAGTGAGGATTTTTAAGAACATTCAATTTGTAGAGTTGCTTGCGTCTACAAGTATTTTGCAATTTTACCAATTTAATAAGGTTTTATTTAATTAGATTTTTATGATATGGTTTTTTTTTAACAAATGTTTGCTTTTTTTCAGGTTTTACATCTTAATTAGGACAAATTTTACACTCCTTTCTGTTCTGTACAGAAGACTTTTGAGCTATTGTTCTCATCACAGGCTGGATTGCAATTTAATGATGTAAAGCTTGGATTGTGACTGATAAAGAATCCATCATTTACAATAGGTGAAGTCACAGCTCACCTCCTCTGCCCATCTTCACGATGACCTTTGCCAACAATAGAGCATGCTCAAATAATGGAACTTTGCAGATAGGATTTGAGGCAGTTTATTACTGCTAATGTCTACGTGAAGAACAGAAAGTGGTAGTCTAATATTAGGGTTATGCACCAGTGAGAAAATTACATTTTTTTTAAAGCATAGTGATATGGAAAATAAAAATCAATTGAACAAAAAGAAAAAAAAAAAAAAACTAACCAAAGTGAAAAATTTATAAAAAAATTACATATTGTTTAAAAAAAACAGGCTTTCCCAAATTAAAGTTGAAAGCTGTATTTGCATACATTCACATCCCTCTTAAGGAACCACTGAGTATTACTGTATCTCAGAGAGGGATGAAGGAGATGTGATTTCTATGCATTCACTAATTATTGCGACACATTATTTTCTAGGATGGATGAGGCTCATCTTCATAATATTGCCTTACATTTTCGTCTAATGTTCTATTGATATTACATGTGATGGTGTACACGACTTTGCCCATTAAAGGACAATTAAATTGCTAAAAATGGTTACATTTAATTACTTTTAAACAATGTTTAGTCTCCCTCAATTCTATTACACTTAATGTGTGCAGCTGTAAATGTGTGGCACTCATGGGTAATTAACTGCGATCACAAAGAGCTGCCATTTTGTTTTTCTTGCACATGATCAAAGTGGAGTGCTATTACATCCAATTAAAAAAAGCAACTATTATGACTTTAGTGCAAATTTGGCAGGAATGTGAGGTCTCTATTACATAACACCGATGCGGTTTCGATCTGAGCTTTTGATCTAGAATTTTTCTAATAATTTAGGCAAAACATAATTCTAGAAGGAGAAGCATTGCATTCTGTGTTTCAATATTGACTAGTGTTTGATGATCGCATAAGCCCCGATTCATCAACATGGGCAATTTTCATGCCATTCTTGATGAGAAGGTGTGTTGGAGTCAGATGTTCCTGATTCATTTGGGAGCATCCGGTAAGAGACATCACTGGTGTCAGATTTCTGGCATAAGGTAGACCACAGCTTGTCAGAAATTAGATGAGAAGTGGAATCACGCCCCCATGTACAATTGTCCTTTGAAAAAGTGTTGTGAAAAAGTTTCAAAATGTATGAGAAACTTTCAAAGTGATTTATACCGAATTCTGGTATAATTGCTTCGATGAATGGGGCCAAAAAGTAGACTTAAAGGGATTCTGTCAGCAGGATTTCTCCCTTCAGATTATTAATATGCGCATGCAGCGCTTTGAAAGACAAGTCCAGCAATACCTTTACATGGCCAGACTGTTGATCAGGACTGAGGTGTTAAAGCTGGATTGTGGTGAAGTAGGGAGAAAAAGCGGACAAAAAGATCCCTGATGCATACTACTAAGGAAGTGAACTGTGTAAACCATGCTTCAAGCTGTAAAGGAAACATGCATAAGACTTTGTACCCGCTACCCCATGTCTGTAACCCTTACCAAGTTACTGTTCAGTAAAGAGTTTATTTGTGAATGGTCTCCTTCATTGAACTGTGAAACATCTGGTCCTGGCAAACCTGCAACAACCATTATATGCGGCCTGCATGGGCATAATGCCCCCACAGCATGAGTCCACACATCATGGCAGGACCTGCACTTTCATGTAATGTGCCGAGGCACCAGAAATTAGTGTCTCTTCTGCTGCAATAAAGGGGATTGACTAAAGCAAATGGGGGATTTTAAACTCTTAGTTGGGTTTGAATTCATGACCCGAGTGCTTATCATTGAGTCTCCATGCTTCCTATTACTCTATAATAATATATCTATCTAGAAAAAAATATATAAATATTTACACACACACAAACAGTATATATTATATATATTTTTCCTCATAGTTTGTAAGCTTACGAGCAGGGCCCTCATTCCTCTTGGTATCTGTTTTGATCTGTGTTTATTGTTATGCTGTAATGTCTATTGTCTGTACAAGTCCCCTCTATAATGTAAAGCACTGCGGAATATGTTGGCGCTACAGAAATAAAATTATTATTATTATTATTTTATTTTTTTTTATTTCCCCCAAAATTACAGTACATATAATATGCATGTGCACACACATACACACACATATACACATGTACACAGTAACCCTGGACCATGATCTTAAGTCAGGGCTCTCTGTCCGAGGATAGATGACGCTGCACAGATGACCATGCAAAGCTGACAAAATAAAATACCGCGCAGGGGAACACGTATGCTCAGGAAATTCAAACAGCTCCTGTCCACGGCCAAACAGCACTGACCTGGACCATGCACTGAGATTGCATGGAGCAATCCTCTCATCTCTAATAAACAAAAGTACTGGAACTCATGTATTATTATCATTTATTATTATAGCGCCATTTATTCCATGTCGCTTTACATGTGATTATGATTGAGTTCAGGCTTTTATTTCAGTTCTATTGCCATAGATGTATAAAATCAAGTACCTAGCCACACGTGCATGGTACTCTAATAGGATGCCCCCATTGCAACAAGCCCCCATAATGGTAGACACAAATTAGAAAGGTCTCCTAGTACTGAGGCGTTGTCATGCGTTTACAGCGACAGAGGAGCCAGAAGACCACAGAGTCTAGTTTATCCTACTCCTGCGCTGAATCTTCACTTCTGCATTGCACTTAACCTTCTTATTAAACGGTGTAAATTTATTTAGGCAGTGCAGAGGTTAATGTACTCTGTTGAGAGCTCTTGGAACACAGGCTCTCATCTGAGTACTGTTGGCCACTCCCATCCCCTATATAATCTGGGTCCTGACTAGCACACATCATCAGAGCTAGCTTATGCTGCGTGGCTAGGAGGATAAGGCGTTGGTGGATATTTGAGTAGTCGGTTGGGGAATTTATCTGGTTTTGGTTTTGTTTGGTTTTGTGACTGTGATAATTCCTTTTCTTACCCTACTTTGGTTTAACCCAATCTTTCACTCCCCAATACATACCTCTGATATATGTGAGTACATATTTGTATGTCTAGTATTTTCCATTTCCCCTATTCATGTTACCTTGTTAGTCTGGTTGGTGTACTATGCTGCACTACTACTCCCCCCTTCTCTGGGTGGGGGAAGGGTACATACTGAGGGCTAATTTAGGAGCTAAAACAAGGTACTTGGCCCCAGCATCTTCACCTTCAGAAGTAACTTGGAGAAGGGGGCGAGCTAGTTTGCCCCCTAGCGTTAGGGACAGGGAAGGAGCCCCTGGTCACCTGACAACAGAGTCATGACAGGCACATAGTGTATAAAAGTCACCATCACTCTACTAACACAATGACTGCATACATTCGAGGGCATTAACACCAGCATAAAAACTGGGCACCAGGATCTTCATGGCTCGAGATTCTATAGCCAAGCAGATCTATGCAAGCCTCAGGCCGGGATCACACATGCGAGAAATACGTCCGAGTCTCGCATGGTAATACCCGGCATTGCAGCCATCACTCAGGAGCGGAGAGTGCGGCCGCATAGCAATACATGCGGCCGCACGCTTCACTCCAGAGAGACGGCGGCAATGCCGGGTATTACCATGCGAGACTCGGACGTATTTCTCGCATGTGTGATCCCGGCCTTACATGACCAAGCACAATACCAAGCATTGGATCAGGTGATCAAAACCACTCAGTAGCAGTGAAAATCTGAAGGGGGAACCAACTCCTTATTACTGCCTATGGATTTATAATTTAATGTCATAAGATCTAGTAAAAAATGAAAAAAAAAAATAGATCTTTATTTATCCTAATGTAACATTTTGGCTCTGCTCACAAAAGCCTTTTTAAATATTAAATATACATTATGTAAACATATCACAGTTTTGTAATATAAGATTTGAGCATAAAACCACAGGCTGAAATATCAGAATCAGCAGAGCAGCTAAAACCCTAGAATTGGCTCTACTTTGTTATAAGTCAAAATTATAAAATAAGTTACAAAGTTTTATTTACAGTAAACAGAGATAATGTCGATGAATTTATGTGCAGGCCTATCAGTATGCGTCAGATGCGCTTCCAATGGTCCCGAAGGTGCCACAACTACAAAAGACTAGCAAACAGTTATTAAGCTTAGCCTAATTATATTATTCCCTGGTGAGATGTGTGCTGAAAGCGTAAAAATACAGTTTTAACTTGTAGAGAGGGCCAAGATCAATGGCACCCACAGCTCATCTGCATTTTAAAATACACATAGATGAATCCCAGTGGTGTTTCTAGGAAAAATGCAGCTGCTCATTGCCTTGCAGTTTTATCTAATTTCTCTCCAGGAGTTTATGGTGCTAGGAGAGACACAGAAGAGAAACTCAATATATATCTAGTTCAAACAGGATGTTAGAGGAAAAGGTTTCTGGATGGCATGACACACAGTATACGCGGGCACCTTTCGAAGAAGCGGCTAATTGGTGGATGAAGGGTTGGGTTTCATCCTACAGGCTTCTTATGAAGAGTCGTCCTCCATACAAGCCTTTTGTGTACTATTATTCCTACAGCTAATAATGGCTTCATGTTTCTGTATCATAAGAGAGAAGACTCTGTAGTAGAAGCTGTAAATTATTACGTCTGAGCTACAAAGAAATTAGAAAAGTGGTAGTAAATAGTGTTGAGCATTCCGATACTGCAAATATCGGGTATCGGCCGATATTCGCTGTATCGGAATTCTGATACCGAGTTCCGATATTTTTGTGATATCGGAAATCGGAATCGGAAGTTCCTATAACTTCCCAGGCGTGTGCGGTGCGTATGGTTCCCAGGGTCTGGAGGAGAGGAGACTCTCCTTCAGGCCCTGGGATCCATATTCATCTAAAAAATAAAGAATAAAAATAAAAAATATGGATATACTCACCCCTCCGACGGACCCTGGACCTCAGCGGTGCAACCTGCAGCCTCCGTTCCTAAGAAAGCAGTGAGTGTAGGACCTGCGATGACGTCACGGTCTTGTGATTGGTCATGTGACCGCTCACGTGACTGCGACGTCATCAAAGGTCCTTCACTCTGCATTCTTAGGAACGGAGGCAGACGCTTGCAGCGGTGACAGCCAAGGCTCGTCCGAGGGTGAGTATATCCATATTTTTTATTTTTATTCTTTATTTTTTACATGAATATGGATCCCAGGGCCTGAAGGAGAGTTTCCTCTCCTTCAGACCCTGGGAACCATCAAGGATCACTTCCGATATTTGTGTCCCATTGACTTGTATTGGTATCGGGTATCGGTATCGGCGATATCCGATATTTTTTGGATATCAGCCGATCCAATCCGATACCGATAATTTCAAATATCGGAAGGTATCGCTCAACACTAGTAGTAAAGGAACTGCTCAAATGTCCTCCTAGGAGTGAGACGGCTTCTATAGTAGTCCGTAGGACAGCGAGCGGGCCATAGGCATAAAACACACATTCACATGATTTGGAATTGCAGGGAGACATTTTTGCACTTACAAAATATGCAGGGAAATCAACAAGGGCAAATCCACATCAAATATTTTTTATTTGGTTCTGAACTGATGGAGATATTCCGCTGTGTATTTCAATGGGTTTTGATTGTAATTTTTAAAAAATTGATGTATGATGTTAATTTATGTCTAGACAATTTAGTAGGTGATATTTGTTCAAATCTTATCCACATGACTGGTACTATGAGTGGCTGCTGATCTTCTGCACAGTTGCAGCATTTCCGTTAAAGGCAACAGTTCAACTTTTACCCTATCTGAACCACTTATACAACTGTATAGCCCTTTAAAAGATAACCCAGTTGATCCCTTTATGGCTTTTAAGTGCTGATCTAGCAGCAAGAAATCGCAATTTGAAGTTCGGTCTGGAAGTATATTGGGGTGTGACGATGCACTGACAGCTTCTAGGACTCCACTGTCAGTTTCCAGTGTGATTTTAAACTAGCGGCACCATCCTCTGGCTGATTGACAGGTTGTTTGCTCCGGCACACTGGCCACTGGCCGGTTAGTCAGCCAGGGATAGTGTTGCTATTTCAGGAATACAGCAGAGGCTGATACGCTGTATGTGCATTGTCAAGCCCAAATGCACTTCTAGACCAAACTTCAAAATGCAATTTCTTGCTGATGAAGCAGTATTTTGGAGTTATATATGGATAGACTGGCTTATCTTTTTAAGTCTTGCATGGTCTTGTAAAAATGTTTTTTTTTTTTTTTTTTTTGGGGGGGGGAGTTAGTAACAGGTTCTCTTTAAATGTATATTTACCCCAAAACTAAATTTTCCAGTTTACAGATTACTAATTACCATTAAGCACTGATGATACTATGATGGTGTGGTAATTCCAGTAGACTATTACTGGCCTGAAAAATTTGAACATCTCAAAAAGAAATGAAGGAGGGAGGAAGGGAAGGAAGAAGGGAGGGAAGGAAGGAATGAAGAAGGGAAAGAAAGTGGGAGGGAAGGAAGGAGGGAGGGAGGGAAGGAGGGAAGGAAGGAAGGTAGGGAAGAAAGGAAGGAGGGTAAGGAAGGAAGGAGGGGAAGGAAGGAAGAGGGGGAAGGAAGGAAGAGGGGGAAGGAAGGAAGAGGGGGAAGGAAAGAGGGCAGGGAAGGAAGGAGGGAATGAAGGAGGGAAGGAAGGATAGAAGGAGTGAGAGAGGGAGGGATTGAGAGAGAGGGAGGGAGTGAGAAAGAGGGGGCTTTTACAGCTCCAACGTTCGAGTCAGCATTGATTTCTATGGGGATTCGGAAAACCAAACTTTGGACTAAACTTCAGGTAAACCCGAACTTCCATGGGTCTGCTCATCCCTAGCCACTGCTAATTGGCTAAAACAGTCATGTGATGTGAATATTGGATTTTGATGCTAGCAGACTGGTGGGGGCCATGGTGCAAGTCCAGTAGGAGTAGCTTTGGAGCCTACTGCACAATATTTTATTACAATTTCTAGATTACATAAAATCAGAACTTTGTTGTGAGGTTCCTGCTTGAAACATATATGGATATAGTGAGAGTTCAAAAGACTAGGGTAAATTGCCCAGACAATGAGAATTCTTCAAAAAAGCAATGCCAGACATCAGCTGTTTTCACACACTCCATCATAAACTCAGAGGGCTTGGAACCTGTCGTGAACACACAGTTGTCTCATAAAACCGTAAGCCATGCTGCTTATGTCACACGTTAACTGTAAAGCAATCGGCTGACGATTACACAAGTGTAAACCTTAACTAAGAACTAACGAGCACTAATTAGCCTTTAAATACAAAACCACAGTTTCACATTATCCGGGGACATTAGGTGCAAAAGGGAAAGATAATTTTACTGCTATTTCTGAACTTGATGAGCTACACAACAAAACCTCAAAATAACACATTAAAGCAAGTGACTAGTAATCTAAGTGATAAGGCGCATTAGCGCCTTTCATACGGCAAAGCTGGAAATGCAGAACAACTAATGAAAGAATCTATTATGGTCAAACTTGATTTTCAACAACATTAACACATTTCAAGTGATGCTTATAAAAAATTAAATGTGGCACATGTGAAAAATTACAAATGCAGCTTTTTTGGGTGCAATAATATTTAGAATATATTTATTCATTAATTGTATGTTGTAATGGTATAGCGCCACAGACATTGTTATCACTCATCAGCCTATATGTATCTCAAATACATACAGTAGCCATGTCCACACTACTGTCAGTGGCACAGTAGCAAAATTAATTGATGAGAATGTTTTTAGAGTGGGATATAAAACCCACTCAAACATGAGGAGAACATAAAGCTGTTTCTCTGGTCAGTATCGAGACTAAGACCTCAGTGCTACAAGGCAACAGTACGAACCACTGAGTGACTGCGCCTCCCATTATGATTAGACTGCCCAATATTTTCATGTGCCGAGACATAATGTAGTAGCCAAGTCTACACACCCATATAGAATCATCAGAAGAGAAATTGTGATCCATGGGATCCTGCATGTAAGGCCAGGTCCAAATGGCCATATATCATGGTCCATATATAGACCATAATAATCTTACTGACTGTGGATCTCCTAACCCAAATCTTCATACACGCCTATGAGTGAGTTTGGTTCAGGAGACCCACAGGCAAAGGGGCATTGAAGTCTGTAGGTGAAATAAGACCTTAGGAAAAATGCATGCAAACATCAGATTTTTTCTTGGATGTAAAATATAGACCATGTGCTGGACCCGATTCTCATCTGTTTTGGTCCACATGCCATTCTTTTCTTTCTCATATGCATAAAAAAAAACTGTCCGAGGTATCCCGAGCTTATTCAGGTAACCAGTCAGTGAAAAATGAACAGTATAAGGATACAGGTGACCAATTCACCAGGATGGGTGAATGTGGTGTGTAAATCGGACCAAAGTACAATAGATCCCACTGATGCCAGATGGATCCCAATAAATTACAATGGGCTCAGCTACAATATCATTGAGATTTCAATCTGATGAAATCGACAATGCAGTTGTTGGATAGAGTCACCAAAACAAATTTGAACATCGTCTAAGACATCTCTTCATCTCTCTAAAAATAAAAGTTCTTGGTGTCTGATTATTCTTACAGGGTATCTATCTCCAGGTTTTTGCTACCTAAGCTGAGAGCAGCACAACACGGGGCAGAGACTCTGATCGCAGCATTGCGTCACGTATTGTTGTAGTTTCAATAATACAATGCTTTATCAGCAGATCACTAGAGGACTAGTTGTCTCATGCCATGTAGTTTTCCTGCTCTTTGCAACCCCAGACCCATATTACGCATTAGTAGCTTTCTGCCTATGCACAGAGTAAACAGAAAGCTGCAAATCAGTGGTGTGTGCGGAAGTATAAGCTCAGAATCCAGAGAACTGCTATATAGATGAAGATAAAAGTAATTTTAGCAAAACTGCACCAAGCAGCCCAGTAATTGACACATCGCTGAAATCAGGGTCTCTTCCACTATATCGTGCTGCTCTCAGTTTACATAGAGAAAACCTGGAACAGATTCATTTTAACGTCTGATCATTATCTGTTGTTTCATAAGGACATGTTTATGACGTTTGGCTACATGTGATCCATTAGTAGATTTGTGGTCTCACTTTATAAAATGATATTATAATATAGACCCACAGACTACTTTACTTACTAAATACGAGACGGCAAGTGCAACATTGTGCATATGAGAAGTGACAGGAGACAGTGTAAGACAATACGGGCTGGAAACTGGAGACTGCAGTAAATTAGACAACAAAGAGAAAAAAAAATAATAACCAACATAACTACAAACAGCGAGCAGTCTGTAGCCACCGCGGGAACCTCCGTAGCCCTAAATGTGCAGATAAAATGACGAATGAATGCCCTACTTTTCTACTGAGCTCCAGCTGTTTATCATGTAAGGAACATATGTGTCTTTTCTTTCTGTTTTGTAATAGACTGGTCACAAGTTCCTAATAAAGGTACAGGTGCAATTATACATCATTTGTTGCCTTCTCAGCAGATAATAACCTGCCGCATTTTATATACTGTACCATACTAAAGGAAAGAGTTCATACAATCATTGATTGACTAGGTAGCGCTGCGGGTATGTAAACATTTTTAGTATAAAGAAAAATCATACGATATTCCAACTTACTTTCTAAAAAAAAAAACAAACAAAAAAACAAACAGGAGATGTCCAAATCTCCGAGCACTAACAAATACAAGGAGACCACCCGGGCGTGCTCAGGAAAATCCGAGCATACTCGATCATCACTGCACCTGTGATATTTCAGGGATTTTTTTTATTTTTTTTAATTAAGTTTTCAAAAAAGTCTATATTTTTGATTTTTTTTTCAATCAAGATGGGGTGCAGAGTGTACATTAATGTGAAAAAAAATTTACTTTTTTGAAATTACCAAATGGCTGCAATGAAACAAAGAGTGAAAAATTTAAAGGGGTCTGAATACTGTATATAACCATTTCAGTTATTATCGGACTACAGGGGGACACCATTGCAGCCAGTGAATGTCTGCAGTGGTATTATGCCACAGAGTCAGGGTGTCATAGCTGCAATGGGGGGGAACAGCAGTGATGTTGCTTTGATTTTAGCCCATTATGAACCTCAAAAATATGTGTGTGCACATATTTCTTTATGGTTTTAACATCTCTGCTTCCAGTCACTCCATAAAAACCTTTATTATTTATTTTCAGGGGATAATAATCTATTCACATCCAATAATCACTATGTTAAAGGGGTTGTCCGGTCTTAACCTACATGTTTGCAGTCTGCCACATTCCGACTAGACTGTTTCTGGCCTCGCCCAATGCACTTGCATTGAGCGAGGCTACGCCTATCTAGTCGGAATATAGCTGGGAGCATGCATATCATATACTTGCTATCACATGACCACCGGTTCAGGCACCAGAGAATCCTCACAGTGCGCACGATGTGAGGATTCACAAGTCTGCTGTCATGACACAGCTGTCGAGTGACCCGGGACCAGGGGCTCCTTCCCTGGCCCTACCACTAGAGGGTGCCTTAGCTTGTCCTATTCCTTGAGATACTTCTGAAGGTGAAGATGCAGAGGCCGCCAACTTTGCCTTATCTCTTGAGTTAGCCCTCCTTCTGTTCTTTTCCCCCACCCAGGGAAGAGGGGCACTATTGTGCACTGCAGTACACCAACCCAACAAACAAGGCTACACAAACAAGGTTTAACAGAAAACTCCAGGCATACAAAATATTTACTCACATATAACAGAGGAATACACTGGTGTGTGGATGGGGAATAAACAAAAGTAGAGAAGGGAAGGGAATTACCACACTTACAAACCACACAATAGTCACAGATAACTCCTCCAACACTCCATCTCATATGAACACCTCTTCCTCCTGAAGCCATGAGGCAAATGCTAACTCTGACATGGATTTGCATCAGAGCCCAGATTTGAAGGGGAAGAGAGTGGCTAACTGAGCTCACCTGCGAGTTTAGAGCTTTCCAACATGGCTGATTAACCCCAGTTCTGCCAAAAAAAATAAATACCATTTAAAATGAAAAAGAAGTGCTTCTTCTCAGCGCCGGAGTAGGAGCAATCAGACGCTGCAGTCTTCTGGCTCCATACTGTCGCGGTAAGTCTACGTTCACATTTGCGGTCTGCGCCGCAGCGTCGGACGCCGCAGCGTCGACGCATGCGTCATGCGCCCCTATATTTAACATGGGGGCGCATGGACATGCGTCGCACTTGCGTTTTGCGCCGCATGCGTCCCTGCGGCGCCCGCGTCCGGGCGCAGAGGACGCAGCAAGTTGCATTTTTGCTGCGTCCAAAATCAATCAAAAAAAGGACGCATGCGGCGCAAAACGCAGCGTTGTGCATGCGTTTTGCTGCGTTGTGCGTTGCGGCGCCGACGCTGCGGCGCACAACGCAAATGTGAACGTAGCCTAACCCGTGACATCTGCAGTCACATAGAGTGACTGAAGACTTGAAGTTTAAGACCAGACAATCTCTTTAGGTTTTACCAGATACAGAATTTAAGTGTTAAACTTGGCATGTTTAGGTTCTCACACACAACTGTTAATTACTGGATTTCCCGTCTATTTTTCAAACTATTCCCAAAATTGTGCCATTTGTCATTCGATTTATAGCAGGAACTAAACATATCTATTTTTAACTATAGCACCCGCTCTTAATCCTGCAGATCTTATGAACAGTAATGATGACAATTATCTAAGAGCTGGAAAAAAATCTGTATTCTCTATTTATGTATAGAAAAGACATCATTACATATGATTTCCTCCTACCTTGGGCTAAAAATACATTCATCTTTGTCCATGGAAAAATGACAATTAATTTGCTTACACAAAGCAACCACAGCTAGTGTCACACCTAATTAGCCTCCCCTGTTCGTTTTCCCATTAGCAATAGAAGTTATGCACAATAACCATGCCACAGAGTGGCGCCGTAATGGAACTTCACCAAAGAAAGTAATTTAGTGTGACACCGGCATCCCATTCTGTATCACCACACATGCCATGTAATTGAATGCCTAGAGGGGTCCCATTAATATGCCATGTTTGGTGGAGCTCTGATTGCTCATACAACTTCACAATTGTATTCTTTTCATTTGTGAAAACGCAGGCAATTTTCACCCTGTCATGATCATTAATTCCTGGTAGACATGATTACGTGTATAGAGATGTCATAGGTACTGGCTTGTCACCATCTGCCACACTAAATAAATATCAGTGATGTTTGCTCCTTACAGGTCACATTAGAAAAGCTTTTCTGAGCCATCTGAACATTGCTCGTGCCTTCACAGGCGGACAGCGGCGTCAAATAGTTTTTCCGAGACAATATCTTCCACTGGCATTTTCATATTCATAACATACATAAATGCACATAGCTGGTGGACACAGACAGAAGAGGGCCCCTGTAAAAGAACAGTTTAGGAGCCCTTTGAAGCCCAATAGCTCACTATAATGCACAACCCTTGTAGATTGTGAGCCCTCGAGGGCAGGGTCCTCTCTCCTCCTGTACCAGTCGTGACTTGTATTGTTTAAGATCATTGTACTTTACTACATACAGCCCTTCTCACATGTAAAGCGCCATGGAATAAATGGCGCTATAATAATAAATAATAATAATAATCCCCACCTACTTTAGAAATGGAAATGGGCCCCCTTAACTCTAGGTTAACTACGCAGCTGCCCAAGTTGCACCAATGGTATGCCCACTAGAATTGAGCGGATTTTTCAAAACTCGGTTGTGATTACGATCATCAGCCAATATTGCATTTGCAATATTCGCCGAACATCATTGGATTCAATGGGAGTAGAAATGACCGAGTATGTTCAGAATCGATCATCAAACAAATTCGGCAGGAATAGGGTACAAATATGTCACGAATATGGCAAATTCAGATTCGGCGACCGATTCCGAACATATTCGCTCAGCTATATTCCACCAACTGGCACAAAGGTTTGGAGATGAATGTATTGTCATTTACACAGTACAGATGGGATTATTCCTCCCCCAGCTGTCTCTGTACAACCACAGTTTTGCTGACAGCTCCAATCTGTCCTTTCTTGTCTGATTATCAGTTGGCATGAAATTAAGGTGGAAAAAAATCTTTCTAGATCTCCCGGGAAGTCTAGTGGACTCTCAGACAAAGGGGACTCTCAAAAAGAGTAAGCAAATGTCCTTTTTACTACCAAATCTTACCAAAAATTGCCAGAAAACAGCACTTTCCAGTGGGCCTGAAAGATGTGTGGAGGGGGTGTGCAAGAGGTGTGCAAGAGTTAGGTAGGAAACATGACCTGAAAAAGGGACATGACAGAGAAAAAAAAAGGTGCTTGCCTGAAAATATGAAATTATTTCAGTAATAGCATCACTCATCTCATCTTTTGGGTGTTCTATGTACCAAAATTGTAACCTATAAATAAGAAAGATTGAGCCTAGTTAGCCCACTGTACGTTCCCAAAATAAAGAGTGGCAAGGTGCTTTAAAATTTCTATTTTACCATATGCTGCTGGAGTAAAAGGTGTTTTTCAGGTATATCGATAACCTATTCTTAACATAGGTCACCAAGATTAGTTGGGTCTGAGACCCTTGCACCTACACTGATCAACACTCAACAGTGATCACCACTAGTGTTGAGCATTCCGATACCGCAAGTATCGGGTATCGGCCGATATTTGCTGTATCGGAATTCCGATACCGAGATCCGATACTTTGTGGTATCGGGTATCGGTATTGAAACAACATTAATGTGTAAAAGAAAGAATTAAAATAAAAAATATTGCTATACTCACCTCTCTGACGCAGCCTGGACCTCACCGAGGGAACCGGCAGCGTTGTTTGCTTAAAATGCGCGCTTTTCCTTCCTTCCGTGACGTCACGGCTTCTGATTGGTCGCGTGCCGCCCATGTGGCCGCGACGCGACCAATCACAGCAAGCCGTGACGTAATTTTCAGGTCCTTCTAGGCATTCAGTATTTTAAAATTACGTTCCGGCTTTGTGATTGGTCGCGTCGCGGTCACATGGGCGACGCGACCAATCACAAGCCGTGACGTCACGGGAGGCAGGAGACGCGCGCATTTTAAAATGCGCGCGTGTCCAGCCTCCCGTGACGTCACGGCTTGTGATTGGTCGCGTCGCCCATGTGGCCGCGACGCAACCAATCACAGCAAGCCGTGACGTAATTTCAGGTCCTTCAGGATTTTAAAATTACGTTCTGGCTTGTGATTGGTCGCGTCGCGGTCACATGGGCGACGCGACCAATCACAAGCCGTGACGTCACGGGAGGCTGGACACGCGCGCATTTTAAAATGCGCGCGTCTCCTGCCTCCCGTGACGTCACGGCTTGTGATTGGTCGCGTCGCCCATGTGACCGCGACGCGACCAATCACAAAGCCGGAACGTAATTTTAAAATACTGAATGCCTAGAAGGACCTGAAAATTACGTCACGGCTTGCTGTGATTGGTCGCGTCGCGGCCACATGGGCGGCACGCGACCAATCAGAAGCCGTGACGTCACAGAAGGAAGGAAAAGCACGCATTTTAAGCAAACAACGCTGCCGGTTCCCTCGGTGAGGTGAGTATAGCAATATTTTTTAATTTAATTCTTTATTTTACACATTAATATGGTTCCCAGGGCCTGAAGGAGAGTTTCCTCTCCTTCAGACCCTGGGAACCATCAGGAATACCGTCCGATACTTGAGTCCCATTGACTTGTATTGGTATCGGGTATCGGATTGGATCCGATACTTTGCCGGTATCGGCCGATACTTTCCGATACCGATACTTTCAAGTATCGGACGGTATCGCTCAACACTAATCACCACCATTAAAGCCGAGCTGTAAACAGTGTACATAGCGGAATAACACAGCTCTGTACTCTGTGTAGTGGCCGCTGCCGGGTACTGCAGAAAATAATACTAATGCTAGAAGTATAGGTCATCAACATATAACTATTGAAAAACCTCTTAAAAGTGGGTCTTGGATCCGAGCACCATAGTTATGTAATGTCAAGAAGTTACTTCTTGCCTGTGATATTAACAGTTATAGGGCTCGCCGCAGTGACATCACTAAGAACAATGGCTAACTGCAGTGATTCCTAGAGACGTAAAAACGTTGACCAAAAAAAAAAAAAGCAGTGAGACCCAGAAATATTAAAAGGGGTTATCCAGGACTAATATACTGGTGACCTAATCACCTAAATGGAGGCTGAGCTATAGTACCGGAGTACGACCCCTACACAGTGCACGGAGATGTGCTCCTCCAGCTCTGTACACTGCGCACATCTGGCCACAGTGGAAGCTGCAAACAGCTGATCTGTGGGGGTGACATGAGTCGGACCCCCACCAATCTGATCTTGATGACCCATGTTAAGTTTAGAATCGGCCATCAATATATAAATCCTTGACAACCTGTTTAACAAGTGGATTACACGAAAATAACAGACAAGTTAATCTTGGCTTTACCCCTGACAAGGGCGTGGATGGATTTTAGAATCCAGAGCAACTACGGTACTTCCAGGGTGTGGCAGTAATACAAAATAATGGCAAAATCAATTTTTTTGCCATCTAATGATATATACAGTACATAAAAACAAGCTAATTTATATGTTGCCCTCACCTTCAACCCACCCCCATGTTAAAAAAACAAACAAAAAAAAGTTATGTACCCTGCAAGGCATTTTAAAAACATAAAACTAAATTTTGTTAAAAAAGAAGAAAAAGCCATAA
This sequence comes from Ranitomeya variabilis, assembly GCF_051348905.1. Lineage (NCBI taxonomy): Eukaryota > Metazoa > Chordata > Amphibia > Anura > Dendrobatidae > Ranitomeya > Ranitomeya variabilis. The sequence goes on from NC_135233.1 coordinate 75,817,210, forward strand.
ATGCCTACGGTCTTTTGGATTAAAATGGTCTCCCTGTCCTGCTGAATGTGCACTAACATCTGTATAGAAGGCACTGGCCTCACGTTCATGGTTTAGAACAGTTGTACATTCGCAGCTCATGGTTTTGCATGACAGACGCCTTTAAAACCTTGAAGGCTTGAATCAATATTTTCCTTTTTGTACAGAAAGAAAGAGCACTATTTATTTTACCTCTTTGATTGACATCAATAAAAAATGACGGAGTCACACAAGAGGTGGCAGAAAATACCTAGACATTTAGCAAGCTGAGTGAGGAGGCTATAAATCCACTACATCACCGCAGGCTCCAATTTAATGTAAATTCCCAGCGCTGCCTATAATAGAAGCACATCCACTTACTGTTTATTTAAGCTATTGTGCTTGCAATTCACTTGTGCTTTGGGGCACTGAATGGAAGGCAAAAGATGGCATTAATATACTTTACTTTCATCTCTGTAACCTCTCAGACAAAGCACACACAAGCTTTTACACTTACCCTAACAGTTTTCCCAATCTGGCAACATACACCCTATAAAGATATCATTAATCATCATAGTGAAGCCAGGAAGACTTCACAATAAACCAAATTAGAAATAAATATCACAAGTACATATATATATCACAAGTACATATATATATCACAATTCACAAGTAGTGTTGAGCGATACCGTCCGATACTTGAAAGTATCGGTATCGGAAAGTATCGGCCGATACCGGCAAAGTATCGGATCTAATCCGATACCGATACCCGATACCAATACAAGTCAATGGGACTCAAGTATCGGACGGTATTCCTGATGGTTCCCAGGGTCTGAAGGAGAGTTTCCTCTCCTTCAGGCCCTGGGATCCATATTAATGTGTAAAATAAAGAATTAAAATAAAAAATATTGCTATACTCACCCTCTGACGCAGCCTGGACCTCACCGAGGGAACCGGGAGCCATCTTTGCTTAAAATGCGCGCTTTTACTTCCTTCCGTGACGTCACGGCTTGTGATTGGTCGCGTGCCGCCCATGTGGCCGCGACGCGACCAATCACAGCAAGCCGTGACGTAATTTTCAGGTCCTCAATGCCTAATTCTAGGCATTCAGGATTTTAAAATTACGTTCCGGCTTGTGATTGGTCGCGTCGCGGTCACATGGGCGACGCGACCAATCACAAGCCGTGACGTCACGGGAGGCAGGAGACGCGCGCATTTTTAAAATTACGTCACGGCTTGTGATTGGTTGCGTGCCGCCCATGTGACCGTGACGCGACCAATCACAGCAAGCCGTGACGTAATTTCAGGTCCTGAATGCAGAAATAGGCATCAGGACCTGAAATTACGTCACGGCTTGCTGTGATTGGTCGCGTCGCGGTCACATGGGCGGCACGCAACCAATCACAAGCCGTGACGTAATTTTAAAAATGCGCGCGTCTCCTGCCTCCCGTGACGTCACGGCTTGTGATTGGTCGCGTCGCCCATGTGACCGCGACGCGACCAATCACAAGCCGGAACGTAATTTTAAAATCATGAATGCCTAGAATTAGGCATTGAGGACCTGAAAATTACGTCACGGCTTGCTGTGATTGGTCGCGTCGCGGCCACATGGGCGGCACGCGACCAATCACAAGCCGTGACATCACGGAAGGAAGTAAAAGCGCGCATTTTAAGCAAACAACGCTGCCGGTTCCCTCTGTGAGGTCCAGGCTGCGTCGGAGAGGTGAGTATAGCAATATTTTTTATTTTAATTCTTTATTTTACACATTAATGTTGTTTTGATACCGATACCCGATACCACAAAAGTATCGGATCTCGGTATCGGAATTCCGATACCCGCAAGTATCGGCCGATACCCGATACTTGCGGTATCGGAATGCTCAACACTAATCACAAGTACATATATATATCACAAGTACATATATATATATATATATATATATATATATATATATATATATATATATATATAGTGGGGCAAAAAAGTATTTAGTCAGTCAGCAATAGTGCAAGTTCCACCACTTAAAAAGATGAGAGGCGTCTGTAATTTACATCATAGTTAGACCTCAACTATGGGAGACAAACTGAGAAAAAAAAATCCAGAAAATCACATTGTCTGTTTTTTTTAATCATTTTATTTGCATATTATGGTTGAAAATAAGTATTTGGTCAGAAACAAACAATCAAGATTTCTGGCTCTCACAGACCTGTAACTTCTTCTTTAAGAGTCTCTTCTTTCCTCCACTCATTACCTGTAGTAATGGCACCTGTTTAAACTTGTTATCAGTATAAAAAGACACCTGTGCACACCCTCAAACAGTCTGACTCCAACTTCTTCACTATGGTGAAGACCAAAGAGCTGTCAAAGGACACCAGAAACAAAATTGTAGCCCTGCACCAGGCTGGGAAGACTGAATCTGCAATAGCCAACCAGCTTGGAGTGAAGAAATCAACAGTGGGAGCAATAATTAGAAAATGGAAGACATTCAAGACCACTGATAATCTCCCTCGATCTGGGGCTCCACGCAAAATCCCACCCCGTGGGGTCAGAATGATCACAAGAACGGTGAGCAAAAATCCCAGAACCACGCGGGGGGACCTAGTGAATGAACTGCAGAGAGCTGGGACCAATGTAACAAGGCCTACCATAAGTAACACACTACGCCACCATGGACTCAGATCCTGCAGTGCCAGACGTGTCCCACTGCTTAAGCCAGTACATGTCCGGGCCCGTCTGAAGCTTGCTAGAGAGCATTCGGATGATCCAGAGGAGTTTTGGGAGAATGTCCTATGGTCTGATGAAACCAAACTGGAACTGTTTGGTAGAGACACAACTTGTCGTGTTTGGAGGAAAAAGAATACTGAGTTGCATCCATCAAACACCATACCTACTGTAAAGCATGGTGGTGGAAACATTATGCTTTGGGGCTGTTTCTCTGCAAAGGGGCCAGGACGACTGATCCGGGTACATGAAAGAATGAATGGGGCCATGTATCATGAGATTTTGAGTGCAAACCTCCTTCCATCAGCAAGGGCATTGAAGATGAAACGTGGCTGGGTCTTTCAACATGACAATGATCCAAAGCACACCGCCAGGGCAACGAAGGAGTGGCTTCGTAAGAAGCATTTCAAGGTCCTGGAGTGAAGCATATGAAAAACAAATTTTTGTACAAAAGGAAAATCAAAATAGACATGTGACATAAATTCCCCTTAAAAGTCTTGAATCTTTATTAATATACCTTGTAAAAATACCACTTCCCAGTGTAGAACAGAAAAAAGGATATTATTTTAAAAAATGGACTCAAAAAACTACTAGGTGCACCTTACCTAATAATTAGCCCTTCACTCTCCTGCTATCCCTGCCTAGCAGTGGAGGTTGGCACCCTGATAGTTTATTTGGCGCCCCCACTCCGCGGCGGCTGTAACCTGCTGGCCCTATTAAATACCTAGCCAGCTGCAGGTAGGAAAACAATAAGCAAATAAAAGTTATGAAGAAAGTAGGAGTAGAGAAACTCAGGTGCACTCTAGGAAAAAACTATCAATCCTCCATTTCATGAAACCCCATTCAGGACAATACGCTGTAGATATATGGCCAATCTGGCCAGTAAAATATTAATATACTTGTCCTCCGCACAGCCACAGATACACATATAGACTGGTGTGCAAAAAGTAGTGGGAAAATAGAAGGAGAAAAAATACACAATTTAAATGACCTGGTTTAGTCCAAATAGAAGACTGTATATGCCCATGCTGGCTGACATGTATTCGTACATACTAATCGTGATAACTGCATGTAAAAATAAATACATAGTATTGCATAGGCGCCTGCATTAAAAAACAGCAATATAGAGGTGCCAATAGGTAGTATTGACGAATGGTCAGCATCTATGCTTTAGGACAATACAGTGGACCTAAAGACATAATTAATGCAAAAGGCAGCCAAGAAAAATGGAAATGTTGTCCATAATGTAGGACACTTAGCTGTCAGTAGAACGCCCCGACGCGTTTCCCCGTCATACGGTTCCTCAGGGGGCAAGAACGGATACAAAAAACCGGAGGTCAATGATGTAGGTGCCCTGATGTCGGGACAGACCTGACTGAATCCCTGGAGAGGGGACTTATATAATAAAGAACAACTCCCACTCGCAAATCAGCATGGGTGTTAGAAGTCCCTCCTCTCCCCAGATTTCCGTAAGGCACTAGGTATGGTACCGCCCACAGATGTGGCCACATGATGTGTGCCAAATAATAAACACATGTCCATTTTGCCAGGGGGCTCCCACCCCCCCCCCTTTCATAAACGGATCATAGATAACACAAGCAGATAACATACCGCACCAGGCATTAAATACCGCATGGATCCAATACCACATGGAACACGCTGGACGCCGCCATTACAGACTTCGGGACGCCAAATAGCGCATGCGCGCAGTCCCTATACAGATCCGGGAAGGCGGTGTCTATGCTCTTGATAGAGCGAGAGCTCCGGCACTGGAGCACAAGAGTCCTGAATCAAAATAGAGTATACCGGTGCGCGTGCGTTATCCGCAGCTCAAAAGATCGGCGCAAACTCATCAGAACAAAGTAATAGGACCCCGCTAGCAGACAGCAGAGAAAAATACATCATATATATATGAGGCAAAAATGCCTGTACGGTAATCACAACGGGGAGAATAATAAATGAAATTAACTTAAATGTTGGTCACAATCGACACCTACAGACAAACTGTAAGAAACATGGTATAACGGTTCAGAGTCCGATAGCCCCATGGTTCATGCACCATGGGTCAAGCGCAGAAAAATTATAAATTATTAGTGTATATACAGTAGAGGAAATATGCTGTCCTACAAAAAGCACGTATAGGTGAGAGACTCGTTCAAGCCTCTCGGTGACATCGATTGCATACGGAAAATCCATTCCGCCTCCCGTTTAAGTAGTGCTTGGTCAAAATTGCCTCCTCGAACCCTAGGTTTCAACAATTCCATCATGCACAGAGTGATCCCTTTAAGGGTTCCACCATGTGTCTGATTGACATGTCGGGCAAGCGGAGTATCCCTATTGTGTCTAATGTCACCGAGATGCTCCCCAAACCTAGTTCTTAGCTCCCTTTTGGTTTTACCAATGTAATCCAAGGGACAGGGGCAAGTGATCTTATATACTACACCCATGGATTTACAGTTGCCGAAATCTCTTATGTCAAAACACCTGCCATTAGCCGCACTGGTAAACTGTTTGGTCTGTCTGACATACTGGCACTTTGAACATTTGCCACATTTAAAAAAGCCCACTGGTCTCCTTTCAAGCCACGTACCCGCTCCCTGCGGTTTTTGATATAGGCTATGTACTAAGCGGTCCCCAATTGATCTCCCCCTCCTGTATGTGATACTAGGTGTAGGGGGGATAAAGTTCCCGAGGTGAGGATCAGCTAGGAGCACACCCCAGTGCCTTTTAATGATCTGATAAACTTTGTCAGACTGATTGTCAAAAGTCTCTATAAGCCTTAGTACTAAGACCGCTTAGTACATAGCCTATATCAAAAACCGCAGGGAGCGGGTACGTGGCTTGAAAGGAGACCAGTGGGCTTTTTTAAATGTGGCAAATGTTCAAAGTGCCAGTATGTCAGACAGACCAAACAGTTTACCAGTGCGGCTAATGGCAGGTGTTTTGACATAAGAGATTTCGGCAACTGTAAATCCATGGGTGTAGTATATAAGATCACTTGCCCCTGTCCCTTGGACTAATAATTTATAATTTTTCTGCGCTTGACCCACGGTGCATGAACCATGGGGCTATCGGACTCTGAACCGTTATACCATGTTTCTTACAGTTTGTCTGTAGGTGTCGATTGTGACCAACATTTAAGTTAATTTCATTTATTATTCTCCCCGTTGTGATTACCGTACAGGCATTTTTGCCTCATATATATATGATGTATTTTTCTCTGCTGTCTGCTAGCGGGGTCCTATTACTTTGTTCTGATGAGTTTGCGCCGATCTTTTGAGCTGCGGATAACGCACGCGCACCGGTATACTCTATTTTGATTCAGGACTCTCTGCAGCCGACTGCTTAATTGCTGAGACTGGGCGCATGCGCGGTGACGTGTATCACACCAAACATGGCGGCGCTCAGCTTGTGCTCCAGTGCCGGAGCTCTCGCTCTATCAAGAGCATAGACACCGCCTTCCCGGATCTGTATAGGGACTGCGCGCATGCGCTATTTGGCATCCCGAAGTCTGTAATGGCGGCGTCCAGCGTGTTCCATGTGGTATTGGATCCATGCGGTATTTAATGCCTGGTGCGGTATGTTATCTGCTTGTGTTATCTATGATCCGTTTATGAAAGGGGGGGGGTGGGAGCCCCCTGGCAAAATGGACATATGTTTATTATTTGGCACACATCATGTGGCCACATCTGTGGGCGGTACCATACCTAGTGCCTTACGGAAATCTGGGGAGAGGAGGGACTTCTAACACCCATGCTGATTTGCGAGTGGGAGTTGTTCTTTATTATATAAGTCCCCTCTCCAGGGATTCAGTCAGGTCTGTCCCGACATCAGGGCACCTACATCATTGACCTCCGTTTTTTTGTATCCGTTCTTGCCCCCTGAGGAACCGTATGACGGGGAAACGCGTCGGGGCGTTCTACTGACAGCTAAGTGTCCTACATTATGGACAACATTTCCATTTTTCTTGGCTGCCTTTTGCATTAATTATGTCTTTAGGTCCACTGTATTGTGCTAAAGCATAGATGCTGACCATTCGTCAATACTACCTATTGGCACCTCTATATTGCTGTTTTTTAATGCAGGCGCCTATGCAATACTATGTATTTATTTTTATATGCAGTTATCACGATTAGTATGTACGAATACATGTCAGCCAGCATGGGCATATACAGTCTTCTATTTGGACTAAACCAGGTCATTTAAATTGTGTATTTTTTCTCCTTCTATTTTCCCACTACTTTTTGCACACCAGTCTATATGTGTATCTGTGGCTGTGCGGAGGACAAGTATATTAATATTTTACTGGCCAGATTGGCCATATATCTACAGCGTATTGTCCTGAATGGGGTTTCATGAAATGGAGGATTGATAGTTTTTTCCTAGAGTGCACCTGAGTTTCTCTACTCCTGCTTTCTTCATAACTTTTATTTGCTTATTGTTTTCCTACCTGCAGCTGGCTAGGTATTTAATAGGGCCAGCAGGTTACAGCCGCCGCGGAGTGGGGGCGCCAAATAAACTATCAGGGTGCCAACCTCCACTGCTAGGCAGGGATAGCAGGAGAGTGAAGGGCTAATTATTAGGTAAGGTGCACCTAGTAGTTTTTTGAGTCCATTTTTTAAAATAATATCCTTTTTTCTGTTCTACACTGGGAAGTGGTATTTTTACAAGGTATATTAATAAAGATTCAAGACTTTTAAGGGGAATTTATGTCAAAGGTCCTGGAGTGGCCTAGCCAGTCTCCAGATTTCAACCCTATAGAAAACCTTTGGAGGGAGTGGAAAGTCCGTGTTGCCAAGCGAAAAGCCAAAAACATCACTGCTCTAGAGGAGATCTGCATGGAGGAATGGGCCAACATACCAACAACAGTGTGTGGCAACCTTGTGAAGACTTACAGAAAACGTTTGACCTCTGTCATTGCCAACAAAGGATATATTACAAAGTATTGAGATTAAATTTTGTTTCTGACCAAATAGTTATTTTCCACCATAATATGCAAATAAAATGATAAAAAAACAGACAATGTGATTTTCTGGATTTTTTTTTCTCAGTTTGTCTCCCATAGTTGAGGTCTACCTATGATGTAAATTACAGACGCCTCTCATCTTTTTAATTGGTGGAACTTGCACTATTGCTGAATGACTAGATACTTTTTTGCCCCACTGTATATATATATATATATATATATATATATATATATATATATATATATACACTCACCGGCCACTTTATTAGGTACACCATGCTAGTAACGGGTTGGACCCCCTTTTGCCTTCAGAACTGCCTCAATTCTTCGTGGCATAGATTCAACACAGTGCTGGAAGCATTCCTCAGAGATTTTGGTCCATATTGACATGATGGCATCACACAGTTGCCGCAGATTTGTCGGCTGCACATCCCAAAGATGCTCCATACAAGGCAGGATGGATCCATGCTTTCATGTTGTTTACGCCAAATTCTGACCCTACCATCCGAATGTCGCAGCAGAAATCGAGACTCATCACACCAAGCAACGTTTTTCCAATCTTCTACTGTCCAATTTCGATGAGCTTGTACAAATTGTAGCCTCAGTTTCCTGTTCTTAGCTGAAAGGAGTGGTACCCGGTGTGGTCTTCTGCTGCTGTAGCCCATCTGCCTCAAAGTTCGACGCACTGTGCGTTCAGAGATGCTCTTAGGCCTACCTTGGTTGTAACGGGTGGCGATTTGAGTCACTGTTGCCTTTCTATCAGCTCGAACCAGTCTGCCCATTCTCCTCTGACCTCTGGCATCAACAAGGCATTTCCGCCCACAGAACTGCCGCTCACTGGATTTTTTTTCTTTTTCAGACCATTCTCTGTAAACCCTAGAGATGGTTGTGCGTGAAAATCCCAGTAGATCAACAGTTTCTGAAATACTCAGACCAGCCCTTCTGGCACCAACAACCATGCCACGTTCAAAGGCACTCAAATCACCTTTCTTCCCCATACTGATGCTCGGTTTGAACTGCAGGAGATTGTCTTGACCATGTCTACATGCCTAAATGCACTGAGTTGCCGCCATGTGATTGGCTGATTAGAAATTAAGTGTTAACAAGAAGTTGGACAGGTGTACCTAATAAAGTGGCCGGTGAGTGTATATATATATATATATATATATATATATATATATATATATATATATATATATATATATATATATATATATATATATATATATTATTGTCTAAGGGGTACTTCCGTCTTTCTGTCTGCAACTTCCGTCACGGAACTCCCGCGTCGCTGATTGGTCTCACCAGCTGCCTGTCATGGCTGCCGCGACCAATCAGCGATGGGCACAGTCCGATTAGTCCCTCCCTACTCCCCTGCAGTCACTGCCCGGCGCCTGCATACTCCCCTCCAGTCACCGCAAACACGGGGTTAATACCAGCAGTAACGGACCAGGTTATGGCGCGGGTAACGCACTCCGTTACCGCTGCTATTGACCCTGTGTGTCCCCAACTTTTTACTATTGATGCTGCCTATGTGGCATCAATAGTAAAAAGATGTAATGTTAAAAATAATAAAATAAAACAAAAAAACGGCTATTCTCACCCTCCGTCGTCGGATGATGCGCTCGCGCCCGCCGCCATCTTCCATTCCCAGAGATGCATTGCGAAATTTCCCAGAAGACTTAGCGGTCTCGCGAGACCGCGAAGTCTTCTGGGTAATTTCGCAATGCATCCTGGGAACGGAAGATGGCGGCAGCCGCGCGCGCATTGCCAGGACTTCGCTGGATCCCTGCGGGTGAGTATATAACTATTTTTTATTTTAATTATTATTATTTTTTTTTTTTTAACAGGGATATGGTGCCCTCACTGCTCAATACTGCGTGGGCTGTGTTATATACTACATGGCTGCTAGATACTGCATGGGCTGTGCTATATACTATGTGGGCAATGTTAGATACTACATGGCTACTGTATACTGCGTGGGCTGCTATATACTGCGTGGGCTGCTATTTACTGCGTGGGCTGCGTTATACTGCGTGGGCTGTGCTACATACTGCTTGGGCTGCCATATACTGCGTGGGCTGCTATACACTGCGTGGGCTGTGTTATACTGCGTGGGCTGTGTTATACTGCGTGGGCTGCGTTATACTGCATGGGCTGCGTTATACTGCATGGGCTGCGTCATACTGCGTGGGCTGTGCTACATACTATGTGGGCAATGTTATATACTGTTTGGGCTGTGTTATATATTACGTGCCCTGTGTTATATACTGCGTGGCCTGTTATATACTACGTCGCCTGTGCTATATACTGCGTGGCTGCTATATACTGCGTGGGCTGTGTTATATACTGTTTGGGCTGTTTTAACGCATCGGGTATTCTACAATATGTATGTATGCTTATAGCAGCCACATAGCACAGGCCACGTAGTATTTGTCTGCTATATACTACATGGCTCCTATATACTACGTGGACTGTGCTATATACTGTGTGGCTGCTATATACATACATATTCTAGAATACCCGATGCGTTAGATTCGGGCCACCATCTAGTATATATATTTATTTTATTTCTGATTCTTGGTTCATTGTGAAGTCGTGTGTATATATTATTATTGTTATACATTTTTAGAGAACCATTTATTCCATGGCGCTTTACATGTGAAAAGGGGGCAAATATAGACAAATACAGTAAACATGAGCAAAAAACAAGGCACTAACAGGTACAGAAGGAGGGAGGACCCTGCCGGCGAGGGCTCAAAGTCTGCAGGGGATGGGTGAGGATACACACACACACACTGGTGACGAGTGTATCAATTCAAAAGAAATTAAATTTTTGTCTCATTTAGGAATTTGCTAAACCCAGCAAATTTAAATAGCGATTTTCTTTGTGTAAATTACTTAAAATGGCTAAAAGATCTTGATCTCAGGCAGGGCCAGACGGACTTCCCCATAATACCTTTCAGCTATCACATTAGATGGTATAGCACAGACAATAAGCAGAGATTATGTTAGCCTGTATAAAAGCAGAGGTAGGGAATGCGGCAGCCACTAGAGGTGATTCTAGTGAGAGGACTTAAGAACTTATAGCTTAACCATAGAGATAGGAAAAGAGCCATAAAAAACTGAGCAAAATACAAATTGTGTATGGCAGCACAGCAGTGAAGATGATGAGTGTTTGAGGTTACAATCAGTTACCGTCTGTTTACCCATGGCCACATATGTTGAGGCCAGGTTGACATTATTAAAGAGAATCTGTCAGCTGGATTTCACACCCCAAACTTTTTATATGTATATGTAGCTCTTTCAAAAACAAGCCCAGCAAGACCTTTACATGGTCAGTCTGCTCCTCTATTACGGAGAAATCAGGGATCAAAATTGTATGCAAATGAAGCTGAAGAGCAACCATAGATCTGAAGCCTCTGTAAGTCAAGCTCTACTCCCTATCCAGCTATGCCTCCTCCTGCTTGACTAACAGCCTTTGTACAACTTCCAGAAATTAGCCATCAGTCAAGCAGGAGGCAGCGGCGCTGGTTGGATGACTTTAGGTCATTACATGATACTGTATATGGATGAGGAAACAGTTCCAGTTATGTCAGTTTCTTGAATACAAAATCATATATATATATATATATATATATATATATATATATATATATATATATATATATATATATATATATATATATATATATATATATATATATATATATATATATATATAGTAGCGTTTCACCCGCTACGGGTCTTGGGGATACTCGCTTGGCAGCAGGATAAACACTTCAGGCACGATATCTCACACATATCAGTCCATATGGTTTATTCAATCTCCGCATAAACCAGACAGGGTACAGTCCATTTCATTACAGCCATGAAACATTAGACAGTTCACGTAGCAGATAGGCTTCTCTGCTGTATATTATAATCCCGTTGTCCGGGGTTACCTCTCAGAAGTTCCAGTCCTTACACTGACTTCAGGTCAGTCCCAGGTCCTCAACACAGACCATCCAGGTCTACGGTCTCCAGGTGCTTCCAGGACGACTCCACTCCCAGGAGTCCCCAACACTGACCGTCCGTGCTATGTCCAGCACGCAGGCTCTCCAGCCTGGAATGGTCTCTGTGTGCTTCCAGGACGTCCCCACTTGGAAATGTCCAACACACAGGCCATTCTGCAGTGTCCTGCCAGGACACCCGTGTGTCCACCCTGACAGACACTCACTCAATCTCTCTTACCATGTGCTACACATACCTCCTTTACATAGGTGTAACCACACCCAGGTACCTGTCACATGGCTAGTCAGGTGAGCGTGACATCACCACAGGTCCTTATACACAAAACCATCTTACGTGTTCAGACACGCCTCTTTGGCTAGGTTTGTAGGTGACTGAACCCACCCATCTCTCCAATCACCTGGAAGCCTTCTCAACGTAAACAAACCCCTCAGCAGTAGATCTGCTTGAGCAAAACATACCCAGGCTTCCATCACAGGGCCACCTACCTCTGCGATACATACCATCCATCATTCACATGACCAGTCGCTATGCTACAATATATACACATAGTACAGAAGAAAAGCTTGGACACACGTTCTCATTTAAAGATTTTTCTGTATTTTCATGAATATGTAAATTGTATATTCACACTGAAGGCATCAAAACTATGAACTAACACATGTAGAATTATATACTTAACAAAAAAGTGTTAAACAACTGAAATTATGTCTGATATTCTAGGTTCTTCAAAGTAACCACCTTTTGCTTTGATGACTGCTTTGCACACCCTTGGCATTCTCTTGATGAGCTTCAAGAGGTAGTCACCGGGAATGGTCTTCCAACAATCTTGAAGGAGTTCCCAGAGATGCTTAACACTTGTTGGCCCTTTTGCCTTCACTCTGTGGTCCAGCTCACCCCAAACCATCTCGATTGGGTTCAGGTTTGGTGACTGTGGAGGCCAGGTCATCTGGTATAGCACCCCATCACTCTCCTTCTTGGTCAAATAGCCCTTACACAGCCTGGAGGTGTGTTTTGGGTCATTGTCCTGTTGAAAAATAAATGATGGTCCAACTAAGTGCAAACTGGATGGAATAGCATGCCGCTGCAAGATGCTGTGGTAGCCATGCTGGTTCAGTATGCCTTCAATTTTGAATAAATTCCCCCCAACAGTGTCACCAGCAAAGCACCCCCACACCATCACACCTCCTCCTTCATGCTTCACGGTGGGAACTGTTGTGAATTCCGTTCTGGAGCTCCCTCCTGTTGCTAATGGTATTTTTGTGAGTTCTGCCCTTGGGCTCCCTCTGGTGGTTTCGAGTGGAACTGCTGCTCCGTTAGGTAGCTGTAGCAGCTGCCATCACTGATCGCCTTGCCTGGGTTTGTTATTTAAACCTGCTCTGGGCTTTAGTTCATGCCAGCTGTCAATGTCTTAGGTTGGATTTGGTTCTCTCCTTGGATTTCTCATATGGCCTGTCCTTGTCAGCAAAAGATAAGTTCTGCTAGTTCTTGTTCATCCATTTGCTTTGGATATTATTGCTTTGCAAATATGTCTCTTTTTGTCCAGCTTGTCACTATGTCATATTCAGGCTAGCTGGAAGCTCTGGGAAGCAAATTTGCCCCTCCACACCGTGAGTCGGTGTGGAGTTCATTTTTTGTAAACTCTGCGTGGATTTTTGTAGTTTTTAATACTGACCGCACAGTATCCTTTTCTCTCTGTCTATCAAGTTTAGTATTGGCCTCCTTTGCTGAAAACTGATTTCATTTCTGTGTATGTCATTTCCCTCTCCACTCACAGCCAATATTTGTGGGGGGCTATCTTTCCTTTTGGGGTTTTCTCTGAGGCAAGATAGCTTTCTATTTCCTTCTTTAGGGGTAGTTAATTCTTAGGCTGTGAAGAGGTGTCTAGGGAGAGTCAGGAACATCCCACGGCTATTACTAGTGTTGTTGTTAGGATTAGGGACTGCGGTCAGTAGAGATACCACCTCCTCAGAGCTCGTCCCATGTTGCGTTTTAGCCACCAGGTCATATCGGTGTGGCCTCTTAACCACCAGGTCATAACAGTGAACCAGGCATGTACAGTCCATCCATTCACCTTTTCTGCATCACACAAAGACACGGTGGTTGGAACAAAAGAAATATTCACATGGCGCAGTGGTTAGCACAGCAGCCCTGCAGCGCTGGAGTCCTGGGTTCAAACCCCACCAAGGACAACATCTGCAAAGAGTTTGTATGTTCTCTCCGTGTTTGCGTGGGTTTCCTCCGGGTACTCCGGTTTCCTCCCACATTCCAAAGACATACTGATAGGGAATTTAGATTGTGAGCCCCAACGGGGACAGTGATGATAATGTGTGCAACCTGTAAAGCGCTGCGGAATATGTTAGCGCTATATAAAAATAAAGATTATTATTAAATATTATCTGCATGTGAATTTGCACCCTACTATTCATCTGTCCCCACACCCTCCATGCACATGATAACTGCACTTGATACTTGACTATTGCACTTAAACACACGGGCTGATGACCGGATCATGCAGCTTTATATGAAAATCCCTATTTATTATAATTGCCAGACCTGAAATAACAAGCACTTTTCACCTATTGTGTCCCCCCATTTCCTTGTAGATTGTAAGCTTGCGAGCAGGGACCTCACTCCTAATGTCACTGTTTAAATTGTATTAATTTGTACTGAATTTATTGTCTGTACATGTCCCCATTTAATTGTAAAGTGCTGCGGAAAATGCTGGCGCTATATAAATAAAAATTATTATTATTATTATTATCTCAAATTTGGACTCATCAGACCAAAGCACAGATTTCCACTGGTCTAATGTCCATTCCTTGTGTTCTTTAGCCCAAACAAGTCTCTTCTGCTTGTTGCCTGTCCTTAGCAGTGGTTTCCTAGCAGCTATTTTACCATGAAGGCCTGCTGCACAATGTCTCCTCTTAACAGTTGTTGTAGAGATGTGTCTGCTGCTAGAACTCTGTGTGGCATTGACCTGGTCTCTAATCTGAGCTGCTGTTAACCTGTGATTTCTGAGGCTGGTGACTCGGATAAACTTATCCTCAGAAGCAGAGGTGACTCTTGGTCTTCCTTTCCTGGGGCGGTCCTCATGTGAGCCAGTTTCTTTGTGGCTCTTGATGGTTTTTGCCACTGCACTTGGGACACTTTCAAAGTTTGCCCAATTTTTCGAACTAACTGACCTTCATTTCTTAAAGTAATGATGGCCACTCATTTTTCTTTACTTAGAATTTGTATTATGGCAAAAAAAAAAACAGCTAACAGTCTATTTATCAGGACTATCAAAGCAAAAGGTGGCCACTTTGAAGAGCCTAGAATATAAGACATAATTTCAGTTGTTTCACACTTTTTTGTTAAGTATTTAATTCCACATGTGTTAATTCATAGTTTTGATGCCTTCAGTGTGAATGTACAATTTTCATAGTCATGAAAATACAGAAAAATCTTTAAATGAGAAGGTGTGTCCAAACTTTTGGTCTGTACTGTATATATATTGCTCATACCAATGGCAGGGTAAATGGAGAGGAGGCAAATGAAACACATAGTGTAACTAGCAGAGGTTTCAAAAGGAGCAAATGGATGGGGTGATGGAACAAGCAGGGACAGGGAGCTTTGTTCTTCTGGTACAATTTGAAGAACATACATGTAAAACAATCTCACCACATGATTTTTATAAAAAATAAGAAATATTGAAGACAACAAAACAAAAAGTAAATAATAATTTTCAGTCTTAAAGAGCCTGTTATTAGTTTAATGCCGTCCTAACCACATTTAGCATGAAAATCTGACAGGCTCCCTCATTATAAAGAGCCCCTTCAGGGCTGGTCTTAGAGAGAATAGTATTATCATAGAGCCAGGCATGAAGCAGAGAATGACACCAGGAGATATTTCTGTGGGCCGACCCTTCCTATATGTGTAAACTTCCAAAACTGGGAAAAAATTCTAAAGTTTATAGCAGTTATTATAATATGCCTTATGTCATTATTAATCAAGCATCCTAATAATAAAGTAATTTTCTTTGCAAGTATTTGACACCTGGTTTTTATTACCCCATTTGAGAGCAGCATAATGTAGGGGCAGATATCCTGATTCCAGTGATGTATCACTTTCTGGCTTGCTTGATGCAGGTTTGATAACCCCTTTCTGACGGGATAGTACGTCCGAGGTCAGAACCCCCGCTTTGATGCCGACTCTGGCGGTGAGCCCGCATCAAAGCCGGGACGTCAGCTGTTTTGAACAGCTGACATGTGCCTGCAATAGCGACAAGTGGAATTGCGATCCAACCGCCGCTATTAACTAGTTAAATGCCGCTGTCAAATGCTGACAGCGGCATCTAACTGGCGCTTCCGGCCATCGGGCTGGAAATGAGCGCATCGCCGACCCCCGTCACATGATCGGGGGTCAGTGATGCATCTGCATAGTAACCATAGAGGTCCTTGAGACCTCTATGGTTGCTGATGCCGGATTGCTATGAGCGCCACACTGTGGTCGGCGCTCATAGCAATGCAGGAATTCAGCTACATAGGAGCGATCTGATGATCGCTGCTATGTAGCTGAGCCGATCGAGTTGTGCCAGCTTCTAGACTCCCAAGGAGGCTATTGAAGCATGGCAAAAGTTTAAAAAAAAAGTTAAAAAAATGTGAAAAAAATAAAAAAAATATAAAAGTTTAAATCACCCCCCTTTTGCCCCATTCAAAATAAAACAATAAAAAAAAAAAATACACATATTTAGTATCACCGCGTTCAGAATTGCCCGATCAATAAAAAAAGGATTAACCTGATCGTTAAATGGCGCAGCGAGAAAAAAATTCGAAACGCCAGAAATACGTTTTTTTTGGTCGCCGCGACATAGCATTAAAATGCAATAACGGGCGATCAAAAGAATGTATCTGCACAAAAGTGGTATCAATTAAAACATCAGCTTGGAGCACAAAAAATAAGCCCTCACCCGACCCCGGATCATGAAAAATGATGCTACGGGTATCGGAAAATGGCGCAATTTTTTATTTTTTTTTGTAGCAAAGTTTGGATTTTTTTTTCACCACTTAGATAAAAGAGAACCTAGACATGTTAGGTGTCTATGAACTCGTAATGACCTGGAGAATCATAATGACAGTCAGTTTTAGCATTTAGTGACCCTAGTAAAAAAGCCAAACAAAAAACAAGTGTGCGATTGTACTTTTTTTGCAATTTCACCGCACTTGGAATTTTTTTCCTGTTTTCTAGTACATGACATGGTAAAACCAATGATGTCGTTCTAAAGTACAACTCGTTTCGCAAAAAATGAGCCCTCACATGGCCATATTGACGGAAAAATAAAAAAGTTATGGCTTTGGGAAGGAGGGGAGTGAAAAACGAACACAGAAAAATGGAAAATCCCAAGGTCATGAAGGGGTTAAAATCACTGGTTTATCTGCAGCTGATTTACCACATTAGCGTATAGCATAGGACGCGATATGCTAATGACCCTCAGATCAAACTCTGCTGCAAGCGGGAGCTGAGTGTCAGTGCATCATGCTCTGTTCCTCTTGAATCACAGCACAGGAGCAGAGGAGACAGAGAAAGTTATGTCCCCATCTCCTCCATTGCCGGTTTCCGCGGTAATTGCACTGCACTCTGATCACATCTGAGTGCAGTCCGATGTTTCACACACCCATAGACTTGTGTGGCTGAGTGCGATCCACTTCTCGGATTGTTCTCTCATGTCGATTCAACATGAGAAAATAATCGCAGATCTGAGCTGCCCGATAGTATAACACTGGGCCGAGTGCTATGCGATGTTGTATTACATAGCACTCGGCCGAGTTATACACTCTTGTCACTCCGGCCTTCTCTGAATACTGAGCTCTGTATAACCCCGCCCACACCACTGATTGGCAGCTTTCTGTGTACACTGTGCATAGGCAGAAAGCTACCAATCAGTGGTGGGGGTGTGGTTACACTGAGCTCATGAATATAAAATACTACATGGCAGCAGGTTTACTAGTTCTTGAGTGTCTTGCTGCTAAAAATTATTTTATTTTATCAAAACTACAGCCAACAGCCCTGTAAGTGACATATTGCTGTAATTAGGGTCTCTGTCTCTACATAATGCTGCTCTTAGATGTGTTCCCAAAAATCTGGTGACATTATTTTTAATACGGTACTTTTGTTTTTTTGTTTGCTTGATTTTTTTATATTATTTTACCTGTGAAGGTATATAGCGATGATACTGTCATCATTAAAAAAAAACTCACAAGAATCCAGACCAATGTACGCCACGTATGTACACATAAGGCCAGTGATTTGTGATTCTAGCGGCAGATCAATCGTAGAACACAGGGCTTCAACCTGCTTTACTTCCATTATCCTGTGTAACAGATTTCAGCTTGTTTGTGTAGGCCAGCCAGAGTATTTCACCCTCCACCCAACACTAGAGGTTAAAAGCAAACTCAAGAGGAGACACAGTAACAACATAACAATGAAGTATTTTTAGAGCTGTAACCATCAGCTTAGCCTCAGAACGAAGAGAAAATCCAGGAGGGACAATCTGACAGTTTAGGCAAAGCAAATATTCACTGATCCTCTTGTCCTAAAGCGCCAGTTCATTGCACTATAGGCCCCGTCTCACATAGCGAGATCGCTAGCGAGATCGCTGCTGAGTCACAAGTTTTGTGACTCAACAGCGACCTCAGTAGCGATCTCGCTATGTGTGACACGTAGCAGCGACCAGGCCCCTGCTGCGAGATCGCTGGTCGTGTCGGAATGGCCTGGACCTTTTTTTGGTCGTTGAGGTCCCGCTGGGTAGCTCACATTGCTGTGTTTGACACCTTACCAACGACCTCGTTGACGACTCAGACACCGACAATAGGCGTGCATTTGCGGTGCCTTTTCCGCACCCACTCAGTTCCGATTGGTGGTCGCTACTGCGTTCTGATTGGTTTGCGGCCTTGCCATATGAGGTGACACGATAGCTCTTCCATCCTTTGTTCCTGAGCGCGTGCAGATCGTTGTTGAGTTCTCCGGCCTGCGACTTCTATTCGTTTGGATTCTTCAACAGTTCTTATTTTATTCTGTGCACGGTAAGTATCGTTTGGGGTCTCTAATGCGTTTTCATTTCTCCCAAATTTTTAAAGGGCACCTACTAATTACCTGCAATTATTGCTCTGGAGGGAGTGAGGGCTTGGCTGCTATCTGTGTATATATACTTTTAAACGGGCTGCTATTTTTGGGGGTGTGTTCTGCGTGCACACCCATACAGCATGTTTTCTGCCATGCATGGTAACAGAATGGAGTGCACTTTTTTTTTTTTTTTTATTTGTTTATTTATTTCTTTTTTTTTTTTATATATAACTTTCTCATCTTTTATAATTTTATGTGTTTCATTTTGCAGCATCATGAACAATGCGCAGTGTGCTGTTGTGTTTGCTGCATTGCTGGTTGAGGAAGCTCGGCGTCAAGATGAGGCACGGATGCTAGAGAGGCGTTCCAAACGAAAGCGTCACATGTGGACCAGAGAGTGGCTGCAGAAGAGGTCTGATTTGTCCCACATGCAACTTGTACGAGAGCTTCAGGAGAAGAATCCTCATGATTTCCGCAACTATCTGCGGATGTCTGAGGAATCCTTCAAACATTTACTGGAAAGAATTACTCCACTGATTCAACGGAAGGATACAGCGATGCGTGCTGCCATCCCGGCAGATGAAAGATTGGCAGTCACGCTGCGATTCCTCACTCCCTCCAGTGCAATAATTGCAGATAATTAGTAGGTGCCCTTTAAAAATTTTGGAGAAATGAAAACGCATTTGAGACCCCAAATGATTCTTACCGTGCACAGAATATAGATAGCCGAAGAACAGTTGAAGAATCCAAACGAATAGAAGTCGCAGGCCGGAGAACTCAACAACGATCTGCAATCCACCACGCGCTCAGGAACAAAGGACGGAAGAGTGCAGGCCGGAGAACTCTACAGCGATCTGCAATCCACCACGCGCTCAGGAACAAAGGATGGAAGAGCTATCGTGTCACCTCATATGGCAAGGCCGCAAAACCAATCAGAACGCAGTAGCGACCACCAATCGTATTGAATGGGGGCGGTAAGGTAATGCAAAGGCACGCCTGTGTGACCACTACGTCACACAAGACGTCCCTCATTGAGGTCTGTATCGTTGTAAATAGCAGCCATGTGACAGGGTCACAACGACCAACGACATCGTTGTACAGGTTGCTGCATCGCTGCTGCGTCGTTGTGAAGATCGCACTGTTTGACATCTCACCAGCGACCTCACAGCGACGCAACAACGATCCCGGACAGGTCGTATCGTTGTCGGGATCGCTTAAGCGTCGCTATGTCCCTCACTAAACCAAACCAATGCCTTCAGATTTATGATGACTAAAGGTGCTGGAGAAAGTATTATTGGAGCCAAATATCTCATGAGGGAAGAAAAGGTTCATTTGACTGGATGTGCAGCAGGTTTGAGGTGGTTACTACAAGTAAAGGTCCACTGGAAATATCACAGGGTTGACTATTAAAAAGAAAGACAAGAAAAAAAAGGAATAAAGGAAAATCGAAAAGGTAAAACCCAATATGGTCAAACCGTTATCATTTTAGGAATCCAAATGCAAAACCTCACGATAATTAAAGACATTAATCAGTGGAGACTAGTGATGAGCGAATATACTTGTTACACGAGATTTCCTGAGCACGCTCGGGGGTCCTCCAAGTATTTTTTTAGTGCTCGGAGATTTAGTTGTCATCACCGCAGCTGAATGATTTACATCAGCATAAGTACATGTGGGGATTTCCTAGCAACCAGGCAACCCCCACATGTACTTATGTTGGCTAACAGATGTAAATCATTCAGCTGCGGCAAGAAAAACTAAATCTCCAAGCACTAAAAATTCTCGGAGGACACCCGAGCATGCTCCAGAAATCTCGAGTAACGAGTATATTCCCTAATCACTAGTGGAGACTTGACATCCCAGAAGTACACATAGGCTGCCATGATTCTCGGCAGTGTGAGTCTTGTTTACATAGGACGATACAACGCCAAAAACAATGATGTTTTGTGCTGCAGAAAAGAACATTCCACTTAATGAACGAGCATTTTATGCATTTATCAGGTGATCGCCAGCCTGTTTGCATGGTAAGATTAGAGTGAAAGAAGTGCTTATAACAGCTCTCATTAGTGATTATCTTATTAGGGTCTTAAGGTACCTTCACACGAAACGACTTTGTAACGATATCGCTAGCGATCCGTGACGTTGCAGCGTCCTGGCTAGCGATATCGTTTAGTTTGACAGGCAGCAGCGATCAGGATCCTGCTGTGATGTCGCTGGTCGCTGAATAAAGTTCAGAACTTTATTTGGTCATCCAATCGCCGTGTATCGTTGTGTTTGACAGCAAAAGCAACGATACCAGCGATATTTTACACTGGTAACCAGGGTAAACATCGGGTTGCTAAGCGCAGGGCCGCGCTTAGTAACCCGATGTTTACCCTGGTTACCAGCGTAAAATGTAAAAAAAACAAACAGTACATACTTACATGCGTCCCCCGCCGTCTGCTTCCCACACTGACTGAGCACCGCAAAGTGAAAGTGAAAGCATAGCACAGCACATCACATGACGTCACCGCTGTGCCCTGCTACTGCCGGCGCTCACACAGTACAGGAAGCGGACGCCGGGCGTCGCATGTAAGTATGTACTGTTTGTTTTTTTACATTTTACGCTGGTAACCAGGGTAAACATCGGGTTACTAAGCGCGGCCCTGCGCTTAGCAACCCGATGTTTACCCTGGTTACCCGGGGACCTCGGCATCGTTGGTCGCTGGAGAGCGGTCTGTGTGACAGCTCCCCAGCGACCAAACAGCGACGCTGCAGCGATCGGCATCGTTGTCGCTCTCGCTGCAGCGTCGCTTCGTGTGAAGGTACCTTTAGGGTTGTCATACAGTTCTGTGCTGGTAGGAGTTCGAATTACCATAACTGTGGAAGCCTGGAGATTGTGGTCGTACTACAGCAAACTTCAATGCCAAGATACTTGAATGGGAGCATTTGATCCACAAAACTGATGAAAAAGATACTGTATATAATGACTAGTGATGAGCGAGTATACTCATTGCTCGGGTTTTCTCGAGCACGCTCGGTGACCTCCGAGTATTTATGACTGCTCGGAGATTTTCATTGAGGCAGCTGAATGATTTACAGCTACTAGCCTGCTTGATTACATGTGGGGATTCCCTAGCAACCAGGCAACCCCCACCTGTACTCAGCCTGGCTAGTAGCCGCGATGAAAACTAACTCTCCGAGCAGTCATAAATACTCGGGACGTCACCGAGCGTGCTCGAGAAAACCCGAGCAACGAGTATACTCGCTCATCACTAATAGCACCTATTCCAGTCTGACCAGCGAACAGAGATGGCCAAAAAGCTCAAAACTCTAGCCCCTGGGCAGCACCATGGGGCTACTCTCCAGCGCCAGGCACCCAGATTTCATGATTTGCATGTTCCTTCCACCATTCAGAAAGACAGCAGATGCAATGCCGTCACTACATCACGTCTGCTGTGTAGAGCGTCAGCGCACGCCGAAAAGACTGGAGCAGAGCACCAGGGGCGATGGGGGAACAGGGGCAAAGTGAATTTGTTTGTTTTTTCATATGTGTGTGAGATGTGTGTTTGTATACAGGAAAAAAATATGTAAGGGCTCACACTGTATATAGGGGCTAGATGGAGACTCATGCTGTATATAGGGGCTATGTGGGGACTCACACTGTATACTTACATAAAATGAGAGTAATGGGGATAGGGGAAAATATGTGTAAGTGGGTTGAGAGCTGGCTCAGGGATAGGAAACAAAGGGTGGTTATTAATGGAGCACACTCGGACTGGGTCACGGTTAGCAGTGGGGTACCACAGGGGTCAGTATTGGGCCCTCTTCTTTTTAACATATTTATTAATGACCTTGTAGGGGGCATTCAGAGTAGAATTTCAATATTTGCAGATGACACTAAACTCTGCAGGGTAATCAATACAGGGGAGGACAATTTTATATTACAGGATGATTTATGTAAACTAGAAGCTTGGGCTGATAAATGGCAAATGAGCTTTAATGGGGATAAATGTAAGGTCATGCACTTGGGTAGAAGTAATAAGATGTATAACTATGTGCTTAATTCTAAAACTCTGGGCAAAACCATCAATGAAAAAGACCTGGGTGTATGGGTGGATGACAAACTCATATTCAGTGGCCAGTGTCAGGCAGCTGCTACAAAGGCAAATAAAATAATGGGATGTATTAAAAGAGGCATAGATGCTCATGAGGAGAACATAATTTTACCTCTATACAAGTCACTAGTTCGACCACACTTAGAATACTGTGCACAGTTCTGGTCTCCGGTGTATAAGAAAGACATAGCTGAACTGGAGCGGGTGCAGAGAAGAGCGACCAAGGTTATTAGAGGACTGAGGGGTCTGCAATACCAAGATAGGTTATTACACTTGGGGCTATTTAGTTTGGAAAAACGAAGACTAAGGGGTGATCTTATGTTAATGTATAAATATATGAGGGGACAGTACAAAGACCTTTCTGATGATCTTTTTAATCATAGACCTGAGACAGGGACAAGGGGGCATCCTCTACGTCTGGAGGAAAGAAGGTTTAAGCATAATAACAGACGCGGATTCTTTACTGTAAGAGCAGTGAGACTATGGAACTCTCTGCCGTATGATGTTGTAATGAGTGATTCATTAATTAAATTTAAGAGGGGACTGGATACCTTTCTGGAAAAGTATAATGTTACAGGGTATATACACTAGATTC
Organism: Ranitomeya variabilis; assembly: GCF_051348905.1. NCBI lineage: Eukaryota > Metazoa > Chordata > Amphibia > Anura > Dendrobatidae > Ranitomeya > Ranitomeya variabilis. The sequence continues at coordinate 75,840,702 of NC_135233.1, forward strand.
CTTAATAAGGCGTTGATCCAGGGAACTAGTCTGATTACCGTATGTGGAGTCGGGAAGGAATTTTTTTCCCCATGGTGGAGTTACTCTTTGCCACATGGGGTTTTTTTGCCTTCCCCTGGATCAACATGTTAGGGCATGTTAGGTTAGGCTATGGGTTGAACTAGATGGACTTACAGTCTTCCTTCAACCTTAATAACTATGTAACTATGTATATAAGGAGGCTGTGTGTGGGGACTCATGCTGTATATAGGGGCTATATGGAGACTCATGCTGCATATAGGGGGCTATGTGGGGAGTCATACTGTTTATAGGGAGGGTGTGTGTGGGGACTCAAGCAGTAAATAGGGTGCGCTGTATGTAGGGACTCATACTGTATATAGGGGGGCTGAGTGTGGCATCCCAGTATATAGGAGGTGCAAGCATACTTAATTTCGCTCATTATTAAGTGATACAATACATATAAAAATTATAATATGTTAATATTGAGCAAAATTAATTTCAGCCTATTGGTTTCTGCTCTCCATAACAGTCACGGGCTCTCATGTGGCCCCTCTGGAAAATTAATTGCCCACCCCTGCTATAGACTATAACTCGGACATGTCTTATGAGTGAAAAATGTAAATAGAACATAAACAAGAATAAGAGACATCTGAATGGGGACTTACACATTATCTAGCTTATACTTACAGTTACAGAAGCATGATCTTGTATAGAAAAGACTACAATGCTTTTTCATCACCTACTCACTATATTGAAAAACAGGAAGCCTCAGCCCATCATCAGTTCTACAAAACACAATGTCGTGTATTCCCTGAATGTATATCATTGTGTCCCCTGGTTATTTCCTTTTTGTGTGTAATATTTGTAGTGTAGATGCCATTATACCAACTCAATATCAATCACTGCCATTCTAATGTGTCATCGTCATCACACTGTGACTCGCTGCTTGCTAACTTTTAACTTCACGTTTTTGACGCTCACATACTATCTGCCACTTGCGTATCCATTTCTATCCTCTTTTCTAATGACTAAATCTACGCAGGTAACAGTGCAGGCTTTTTGTTGTTTGTTTGTTTTTTTTATGTGTGGCTACTTGCTTGACAGCAACTATCAAAGAGAACACACTTTACAGAGCGGTCTAGTGAGAGTTTCTAGTACGAACCTGAAATGCTGACTCAAGAGCCATCAGTGTGAAGTGGACAGGTTCTGAATACTAATGGGGCTCAGAAAAACGGTGTGTTCATATAAGAATACTGTACAAGACACTGAAGCGAATGGACACTGACATACGGTAATATAACAATAGAGGTAATCATTTCTCAGGGCAGACATTATTGTCATTTTTCTGTGGTATCATCAATGTTTCATTTATAAGGGTTTGGTGGCCAACAATCTGGCTGGCCTTGGCTTTCACTTTCTTCTAGTAGTCGGTTGCGGGTTGCACCAGTTGGCCGCCCAGCAGTTACACATTTGTGACGTATACTAGAGGCCTCCGAGACATACACACACCGGCCTCATATATAACCTAGTGTAAAATGTTAGGCAGTGACCCACTGCAATAAGGTTATGATCACACTTGGGTCAGACGACTTGTTGAAAACTCTTTGCCGTAAAATGCAAGAAATAATGCTATGATGGACACCATGACAGACCCCCCCACAGACCCTACTATAGGTCAATGCCGTATGTGAGGCAGCATTTGTATCTGGCGTAGATTCCTCACATTTATTTTGACTTCTAAGTCTTGTCTAGAGTAGATTCTATAATGGGGTCTGCTACACTGGGGAATTTACAATTTCTAGACAGCAATGTTGTCTTCTGTATACAATACAAATGTAATAACATAGCTTATTATACCTGTTAGAAGGGCAGAATAGGGCAATCATGGTTCTCCTCCTCTTTCCTCTTCTCTGATCCATACCTGCTAAATTATTTGGTCAAGACTCACAGGTCTTTAAATAATTCACCAATAAGCATTTCCCTAGAAAACAGTGGTAACTGAAACCTGCACTTATTGAAAAGCAGATTCCAGGTAAAACTGAGACCCAACATTTAACTCTATTAGCATATACTGTGGCATATTATTCCGCCACCGTTGGTTTAAATACACATTATAGCTGAACCCACCTATTTTCATCCAATGTGTATGGCAGCTTGCTAATGTGGTGGGCCACTGGGGAGGCGCCAGATGTTGCAGAAGGGCCAGCTGGGGCATGTAGTCCCACTAGCAGCAGATAATGATGTCACGGGAGCTGAAGTGGGTTGCTGAACCCCTCAACACTTCCCTCGTGTCCTCAACAATTGTCAATAGCAGGAGGTGGCACTTGTGGATGGTATATGACCCCCAGGGGCACTCCTGTAGCAGTGGTGTCTGGGTGCAGCTTTTGGAGCGCCCGTGGTGTTTGAGCAATCTCAAGCAGCCAGACACACAGGTGAACTTGTATAACAATTTTACTGAAAGCGGTAATGGGGTCCAGTCTCTCTCTTATAGGCAAAGTTCACAGTATATTGTGCATATGAAAGTAACGATTCTGTCGTTGTGAGACAAGCGAGGTTATGGCCTCTCAGGGCGGCTGGAGCACCGTTCTCTTCACTTGCTATTAAAGGAAGTGCTCTGCGAAGTCCCAGAAATATTACAGTGATGGAAGGACCGTCACAGATTTGTGCGTTTCCACAGAGAGCGAAGTGTGGATGGTTAATAAAGTCAGTGGCGTGGCAGCCATGTGGATCTGGTCCTGGCTAGAAGCAAACAGGATAACCAGCATGCAGGAGAGCACATGTGCAGCTTTACCTCTCCTGACAGGATGAGGCTTCACTTCTTTGCGGAGGGGATTATGTGGAGAAAGATTTCCCCTCAGCATGGACTCACATGGAAAACTATGCTGGGAGCAGTAGTATTTGCTCCTTCAGGCAGCTTGAACCGCCCAGAACTGGAAGATACCTCAGGAAGTGTGAGAGTCCTGAGCTGGAATTTACCTCAGGAAGTCTGTGAGAGCCCTGAGCTGGGGGGCTCCTCCCCGTCATTTCTATGGCAGCTTGTTGTGAGGAGAATAATCACTTAACTTTCATCAACACATTGACCAGTAGATGGCAGCAAAGCACATTTATGAGTCGTCGGTATACAATGCAATGTAATATTACATCTCCTAACTCACAGTGCCCAAACTAATTCTGACATACTGGAACAAATCTACTGCCACACGACAACTGTCTCATTCAGCAGCAGTACAACGGGTAGCGGGATACCACACTAACTCTCCCCGTAAAAGATGATAGCAGGCAAATTAAATGGGTATTCCCATCTCCAAGATCCTATCCTGATATAAAGCAGGTGTAATAATCAAAATCGTTTTAAATACCACCAATTAGAAATGTAGTATAGTTCTTCAGATTCACTATGTTGTTTACTCCATGTGCAGGGAATTGCTGTAGCTTAGATATCAATAGTTCCAACAACTCATATAGTGACAGCTAGTTAGTTGGTAGTGGACATAACCGTCGTTGCCTAAGCCACCTGCAATGCCCTGCTCTAAGGACTGGAGAGACCACAGAGCACAATAAACAGTTTTCACTAGCAATTAGATTAGCAGCAAAGACATTCAAAGCAAATCAAATTTCTGGACCATATCTCTAGTGATAACTTGTTTATTCTAGAATACCTTGCTTTTGCTATGTAATCTGAGAGCATCATCATGTTGGGGGTGAAACTCTTATTCCAGCGATGTGTCACTTGCTGTCATTTTGATTCAATAATTGTTTTCTCGGCTGCAGATCTAGCAGTGCTCTGAATGCTGATCCCTGTATAACCCCACCCACACCATTGATTGGCAGCTTTCTGCATACACTGCAGTGATGGGGGCGTGGTTCCACAGAACAGTTGACTAGGTGGCACAAGATGCCTAGTCCTGTAGTCAGGGCCAGCTCCAAACTTTTGTGGGGCCCAGGCAAAACAGTCTCAGTGGACCCCTTTAATACATACCACCATTCAAGATTCACAGATACGGCAGAGAAATATAGGTATAGTACAATACCAAAGATTTCACTTACTTCTTACATTACACGATATCTATTGTAAATTCTACAATAGCTCAGAAACCGAACAGTATAGTCCTCCATACAGTATTATGGGCACCACATAGTCCTTGATACAGTATTATGGGCAGCACATAGCACGCCATACAGAATGAGCCCCATGTATTACTCCATACAGAATAACGAGCCCAAATATTGATTCATACAGAATAATGAGTCCCATATAAAGCTCAATACAGTATAATGAGCCCCACATAATGCTCCATAAAGTATATGATGGGCCCCATATATTGCTCCATAAATGACAGTGCCATATAATTCTCTATACAGAATAGGCCCATATAATGTTCCATACAGAATAGTCCCCATATAATGCTCCATATATAATGGGCTCCGTATGATACTCCATATATAATGGGCCCCATATACGATGTTCCAGTGTATGATGAGCCCATTATAATGCTCCATATATAATGGGCCCCATATGATGTTCAAGTATATGATGGGTCCATATATAATGCTCTAGTGTATGATGGGCCCATATAATGATCCATATATAATGCTCCAGTGCATGATGGGCCCCATATAATGCTCCATATGCTCTAGTGTATGATGGGTCCCATATAATGCTCCATATATAATACTCCAGTGTATGATGGGCCCATATGATGCTCCATATATATGCTGGGCCCCAGATAATGCTCCAGTGTATGATGGGCTCATATGATGCTCCATATATATGCTGAGCCCCAGACAATGCTCCAGTGTATGATGGACCCATATGATGCTCCATATATATGCTGGGCCCCAGATAATGCTCCAGTGTATGATGGGCCCATATGATGCTCCATATATATGCTGGGCCCCAGATAATGCTCCACTTTGTATGATGGGTCTCATATTTTGCTTCAAACATAGAAAAATAAATATATGACATACTCACCTCTCCCCGCTGCTCTGCTCCAGACTCCTCAGCATCTACCGGCTCTCTGCACTGTGACTGCTCAGGTAGAAGGCGCACGCTAGTCACGTCATCGCGCCTTCTGACCTGAAAGGTCACAGTCAGGAGACGTGGAAGATGGCACAGTGGTGAAGCGGGGAGAGGTAAGTATCTCAAGTTCCAAAGCAGGGCCCTGTGCAAGCGAGGAGGCCACTCGCAGGTGCCAGCACTGCTCAGGACCCCAGCACTCTCCCGGGTACTGACGCCAGCCCTGCCTGTAGTAATAATAAGCTGTTTGATGCTATTTCAATAAAATCACTGTTTTCATCAGCAATTAAGTGATCCATCACTGGAATCAGGGTCTCTGCCCCTACATCACAGTGCTCTCAGATTACGCATCAACAACCTGCTGACAGATTCACTAAGATTTATGGGACCCTTAGAGGATAACATTTGGTAGACAGCCGAGTAGACATATGTATACAATCCAAACACACTCAGGGAATCTGGTTTCTGTTCTGTTACCGGGCTGTCACCATAACACAATACATTCACAGTAAGTCAAGTTGTGCATTTCACTAAGCATTCAAGAAAGTTTCTTTGCAAAGCTTTTAAAATATATTCAAAATAGCAATGACTAATTCATTATACACAGAAAGAGGCAAATGTGTATGCAGAGTGGTTGGAAACAGGTAGTAATTTTAATGGCCTTCTTAATTGGCACGATGGTGATTAATTGGGGGCGTCAGGAAGCTCTAGGTATTCTCATTATTGCTCTGCATGATGTCCAGATGAACTTTGTTGTTGACCAGCCAAAATAAGGCTGGATAAATTACAATAAATTCTGCAAGCTAGAAGATAACTGGACGCAGAAAACCAAACTATGTAAACCAAAGATGAACTTAATAGGAAAAAATATAAATAAGAAAACACAGAACATCTTGTGAGTATTGGATGTTTCAAGGAATTGTCCAGAATTTGAAAAGAAAGATTTTTTTTTAAAGAAACATCGCCACTATAGTCTATGAGTTATATCAGCCACATGGTTCATAATGTTCATTGACTCTTTAATCCTGTGACTTTAATGACTTGATGTAGTAACACTTTATAGAAGCTACATGCAGAAATGATTGCTATAAACTAAAATAGTCACGCAGCAGGAGAGTCTTCGGAGTTTCCGGTAAATACTGTGTTGCTCCCCTCCGGCTTCTATGGTGTGCAGGCCGGTAGTTAATGTTAAAAGGGTAATCCCATCTCCAAGATCCCATCCCATTATGTAGTAGATTGGGCGATTGTCATTCTGTCACCTGATTGTTTTGCTTAGTGTGGAAATAATCTACTGCCAGATGATTCAACGCTTAGCCAAGAGTTCCTCTGCGTGGGGGAGTTTGGAGGGAAATCTGCCAACCATGTGATAGTTTGGCTAAAAATTATTTAATGTGTATGGCCTGAGCTTTAAACGCTGTCTGGTAACAAAGTATTTTAGTTTCACGCTGAGCAGATCGTGCTACTTTCTGGGAGCGACTTGTCCGGGAGCCTCATGGATTTTACGGGGGGAGTTTACATGTATGTATGAGAGAGTGGTGTAGGTAAGCACAGCTAGTGGGGTCACTTAGAGGGGTATTCCCATTCCCAGAATCATCTGACAGTAGATTATTTCCCCACTCAACAATCAGGTGACAGAATTACAATCACCAAATCATTGTGTAATAATAATTTTCCAAGTGACAGTAGTTGGGAGATTTCCATACACATTTGATGGTTGTCCGATCACATTGAAATTGGCCAACTTTTATCTAGTGTGCATGGGGGGCCTTTAGTGTTTGGACACATACTCAGGACACGAAAGGTTGTGGCTTGAAGAGAAGGGTTATGCAACTCATTAACCTCCCTTAAGAGTATTTAATAAAGTTGACAAGTATCAACCATGCTGACAACTATCTCCAAGGTGCACCTAAAGCTTCCCCCATAGTATCACAGCAAAAAAGTGAGACTGAGTGAGATCAGAATGCAATGCTTGAACTGGCCAGCGGCTCTCCTGACCAGAGCGTGGAAGCTTCACATATTTCTGTGCAGCGGTCACACTTGGGTTGGGAGAGTCGAAGGCCAGTCAGCGCAATGGGTTCAGATAGGCCATCTATTTATAAAAAATTTGTGGAACAACCCTTTAAATACATTCTATCAAGGTTGAGTATAGCCATTCAGCCCCGATTTTATGTGCAAATCAACTATCAATCAAGAGCGTAGCTTTAGGGATTTTAAAGGTACAAGCTTAATCATAAAAAGCTTATGGTAGGTGGGTGATTAATTACAGGTTTTGCATTGGGTTTCAGGAGCTTAAAGAGAATACTCTGGGATTGTCATACTGGACACAGTACTACCTATTTATACCTTTTTGGAGAAAAGTTGAGAACCAGAAGCCCCTCAAATGTCACCTTTAAATTATACCATAGCAACTCACTTGTTAGTAAATCTTACTGGCAGGTTTGTTTCAGAGGAGTTGGCCGGGATTCCTGGCGCACGGCTTAGATTTTGATTCCGTGTCTTTAAAATAAAGATGATTAGGTTCAGCCAGGAGATATTAAAGATTTAAAAGGGCAGCTGTCATACTTATCACCACAGCTCAATCAGATAAGACCCAGTGCCATTTTGTGCTGCAGGAAATCAGATTATATTGTACCCTATTTTTATTTGATGCATAATTAATGCAGCGGAGCCGTACTGTGAAGGTTGATGGGAGATGTGTACTAAGAAAAGGTGACTACAGATATTTAGTACCAGCATTCCCAACCTCTCAATAAGGTACATCCGAATGCTGAAACTCTGCTTACTGCACTCTCCTATGGGAGTCGTTTTCAGTCCAGACTCATTTTCAAGCTCTTTCCAAAACCACAGCATGTCCAACCACACGCATCATTTTTCATATATATGGAACATAACCCAGTGAAGGACTGTTGTAATTCTTTCATTCAGTGCAAAATCAATGGAGGTGCTGATAATCTTAGCATCTGTGCTGTAGAAAAAAGGTCATTGAAATATAATTTTAATAGTAAAACATGATTGGTGAAGGTTCTAATCTAAATCAGATCCTCCTGGGAGAGGTTACACTTCATGTTCCTGAAATCAGTCACTATTTCACAGAGGTTTACTTATATGAAAGTGTTCCAGAAAGACAGCACATAAACACAACACACATTAAACAAGCAGAAAAGGTAATGTTACGCCTGGTTTGTAAAAAAAAATCCGTCAATAATATTTATAAATATATAGTTAGTAGGCACTCCTTCAAAGATTTGGTCTGATGTCCAGCAATGTAAGCAGCCCCCCTGGCACCCCCAGGATACAAACCCCAGCAGATACCCCCTAGTTACGCTTTTGTTACAAATGTATAGAAAAAAAAATTAAGAAATAACCTGTAAGGGCTCATGAAGACATCAGCGCAACATGGTCCGAACACTGACACTACTTCTGTCTCCCAACCCGACAGCTTCATATACTTTTATAAGGCTGTCACACTCAGGTAGGGAGACCTGTAGCCAGTCCGTGCTCAAACTGCATTGGACGGGCGTCTGCATAAGCCCTTACACATAGTCTTATCTGTATTTAGTGTGTTAGGGTACTGTCACACAGTGCAATTTTGATCGCTACGACAGTACGATTCGTGACGTTCTAGCGATATCCATACGATATCGCAGTGTCTGACACGCAGCAGCGATCAGGGATCCTGCTGAGAATCGTACGTCGTAGCAGATCGTATGGAACTTTCTTTCGTCGCTTGATCACCCGCTGACATCGCTGGATCGTTGTGTGTGACAGCGATCCAGCGATGTGTTCGCTGGTAACCAGGGTAAACATCGGGTAACTAAGCGCAGGGCCACGCTTAGTAACCCGATGTTTACCCTGGTTACCAGCGTAAACGTAAAAAAAACAAACAGTACATACTCACATTCCAGTGTCTGTCCCCCGGCGTCTCAGCTTGTCTGCACTGTGAGCGCCTGCCGGCCGGAAAGCGAGCTCAGCGGTGACGCGGTGACGTCACCGCTGTGCTTTCCGGCTATGGCGCTTACACAGTGGAGAGAAGCAGAACGCCGGGGACAGACACTGGAATGTGAGTATGTACTGTTTGTTTTTTTTATGTTTACCCTGGTAACCAGGGTAAACATCAGGTTACTAAGCGCGGCCCTGCGCTTAGTAACCCGATGTTTACCCTGGTTACCCGGGGACTTCGGCATCGCTCCAGTGCCGTGATTGCACAGTGTGACCGCAGTCTACGACGCTGGAGCGATAATCATACGACGCTGCGACGTCACGAATCGTGCCGTCGTAGCGATCAAAATTGCACTGTGTGACAGTACCCTTACAGGGTATGAAAAGCTGGAGGGAGGGACACATTTATAAGATTATCTCAGCACAGGAACATTTTTTTTAAAAACACATCCAATTGTGGAACTTATTATTATTACAAGATCTATTGATTAAAATTAACTTTTGTTGGTGGGAAAACCCCTTTAACATACTAATTCAGTACACTACATACACAAATACACAGATTTGGGGGAAATAAGTTAATAGGAGGGCATCTTTAAATGCAACAGGAACATTGCCAAAAAAGAGAGTAACATCTCAGAAAATATATCACAGACAACAGTCTTATGGCAATACTTGATGACACTCAACTTCACAGTACCCTCAAAAGACTTCTGCCATGTTGCGCCAATCCTCTGGTATGCTCTACCCCATGAAATTAGGACTACCCACAACTTATACAGTTTTAGGTGCTCCCTCAAAACACATCTGTTCAGAGAGGCCTATCACGTTCCCAATCAAAGTCTTTTCGTGTGTGTGTGTGTGTCCCATTCACTATCTATTCAAACTCCATCGCCCCCAATAGCACCACAAATACTGTCTGGTGACCAGCTCACGCAGCCTTTATCTATCCCCCACTCCCTCAAGATGGCTGGTCCATCATTGTAAATAAGCACCTGTACTTTGTGTCTCCCCAAAACCCTCATTGTAGATTATAAGCTCTGATGAGCAGGGTCATCTTATTTTGTGTTAATTATTGTATTATTTTAAACATTGTTACTTATGACTTGTATATAAAAATTGTTAAACTGTAAAGCGCTGCGGAATATGTTGGCGCTATATAAATAAAGATTATTATTAATATAACCTTAGGGCTGGCCATCATTGACAGTTCAATGGCAAATGGCTGTGTGTTGGGACTTCAACTATACTGTAACTTATACTTGCAGAGGTCTCACTCTTTTGGGGACTACCTTAAAGATGCTTTAATGGATTGGAATCTTTTGCGGCAAGTGGTGTGTTCTCTTCCCCTCTAGCTGGCTAGCAGCTCTTGAACTCCCCGTACACCCCGCTCCTACAGAGCTTGTTCTCAGTCGCCCATGTGCACTACAAGTGTACATACAAATAGATTTTTTTTTAAAAAAAAAGGTATTCTGGTACCTCATTGCTGCACAAAATTTTATGAGTGTCCCACATAAAATTAAATGCAAGGAGCCCATTGGCCAGCAGAGAACAAATATATCTTCAGATCCACAAGATAACGCAATCCAGCATTTCTTAAAATGTAAACTCTCCTTGATTAGAAAGTATCAAAATAAAATACTGGTGAAAAACAGACAGTGGCATGGAGGCACGTTGACATAGACTGGACTGAGCCACTATGTTAGTGTTTGCCCTCTACTTGCAAGTTATTGTAATACTATCTAATAAAGAAGTTATATTTTAAGAAGTGCTGGATTATGCAATTTTGTGACTTGCATATTATACAGAGACAGCTTGTAAATCACGGACTCAAGATTTTTCAGGGATTTGTTTAATTTTTTCCCACAAAAACTAAATCTCAATTTGCTCAGCTCCTCCTCTAGCATACTGCATGGTATATGTACACAGTTCCCTCTATAAATGTTTGTGCACTGTCACCAGATTGTCCTTTTTCAGCAACATCCTATAAGAATCTAATATGTATGGGTATCAGGATGTTACTTTTTCAGCCTGTCTTGCTTTGCTTTCCTAGAGATAAGCAATGCCAAAGATGTCCCAACATAGACAAAACACTCATGATAAAGGGCGATGAGATAGTGCTATGCACTGGCAAAGTACCGGTTCTTTTGTTCCAGGTTATGCAGATACCACATTGTCATGCCTTAATGACCATCTGCTTTTGGAGCTTTCACTAGGTAATCTAGGGAAAATATGTGACCTCTGTAAGAGGTCTATAGGATCTGTGATTATTTCCTTGTTAAAATAGGTCTTTACCACCAAGTTCTAAAACCTGGTTTGAAACAAGGAGAAATTCTAGTAATAAATTATGGATCGTATAAACTAGTACCGTGTAGTGTATGTGTAATATTCAACATTAGAATTGGCTTAACAGTTTCCATTCTTTTAGACATCCCAGCAGCACTTAGTGACTCTAGCTTGGGATATATTTCATCTAGAGCTGTGATCTTGGTCTTGTTTTAAATCTTGCAATATACAACATGCTGAATCTGGGGCTGTATAGACATCCAGGTCTCAATTCAGTCTTGGAGAGTTCAGGGCGGTCAGACATGCTAACAGTAAACAGGAAGAGGAAGATCTTAAAACCTCCTCCTCTGGTTTTAGAAGACCCCAAGGGGAGGGGTAACATGGAATTTTGTTAATTTCACCATGCTCTGTTGGTAATCAGTGAGCATGCTTCATACTTGCTGACAAAACACATGCGTGGACCTCTTGAGTTGCAGCAGATTGGACTAGATTAATCTACACTGTCATCTTCAGGTGCCAGTTGCCATTCTTAGCAGCCTAATGTTAAGACATGTTCTTGTACAGAGTTTGTACACCCAACAGTACGATTAATCTGAGTTTTCCAAGCTGTATTATGGTACCCACAGAACACACTGCTGCACCTCTATATGTCATCAGCTTCATGCAGAAGAACACATCGGTTCCCCATAAACCTGTAGGATATATTATAGAGCTTTTCGCCCTTTGATAACATGCATTATGAAAATAATTCCATAGTACAGAACTGAAGAGACTCTGTGCACTTCTGTACTGGTTCTACTCAAAGATTGGACACTGATTTCAGAGTGGATTCAGCACCAAAAGCCGAATCTCATTCAGTCAATCGTTATCATGGAAATAGAACAACCAGTAGCACAACTGTGACAGAAATCCCTTGGTCATTCTTTGACTTCTTTTATGGAAATATTCATATTAGTAGATAATCTCACACATATTTATACCCAATATGAGCACTAATCTTTTAATGGTTATCCACTCAATCCCCCAACAATTAATTTGGAGCAATGCTGAAACCATTACCTGTGCACGCCATCTTCCTTACAAATATTTTGATAAATAGTATTCCTAAACGCTTTCAGAAACTAATTTATATACAGTGAGTCAAGATGGATTTTTGATAATAATGAAGAACGTTAACAACTCTTAGAGAATTGAAGGTTGTGTTAATCTGCAGACTCTTGCAAAGACATTAAATGTTTAATGGAAAAAAAGAAAAAAAAGAATAGCTTGGTGAAAGCAGGGAAGATGATGATGTCCAAATTTACATGCCTACCGACTCAGATTGACTGCTAAAATTAGTATGATGATACGTCCCTCTAAGTGACTCACAGCTTCAGCACGGAAACTAGTTATGGCATGCAAGAGGAAAGAGAAAAAATTGTGCAAACCTCAAAAGCAGGCTTATAAGAAAGGTGCTTTCTGAAAGACAGACAAGTGGAGATAGATAAGAGGAGCGCTTTGAAACAGATGATTTGTCTCAAGAGACTCCAGAATACAATGACATAGAAAAAGGCCTTTCAATGAGATGTGAGGCAAACCAGCTCAAATCCATAATAATGAAACAAGTTGCTGTCAGGACAGTGGAGGCATAAAAAAAAGATATTCATAGTGTATTCCTATCTCATGTTTCTTCTTTCTCTCAAGGATGTGCCTTTCTGACAAAAGAAACCCCGTAACAAAGGAAATATCGGTTTAGCATATACCTGTAATGGTATAGACTATACAATAAGACATAGGATAGAGATGACTGTTTGTCAATAGGTAACATGCAGCGGGTTATTACCCAGATAAGTGGAATCCTTATATACAAAGATAAAATAAATTCAACATACTGAGGCTTTGTTCACAGTCAGGAGACATTCACTACCATTCAAAGAACCCAACAGGAAAGTAGCAAGGTTATGCCAGGTGCTAGGCAACATTGTGTGAGCAGTCAGAAAAATCTGCAGCTTTAAATGAAAAAAGACTATATAAATTATATTGTACATATATATTTTATGTAGGTCTTTAAATACGTAGAAGGACAAAATTGCATTCACATATAGGTTCCGGAAACAGAGGCGGCCCAAAAGGGCTCCATTAGGCGACCATCATATTTGGTGGCTCTGTTATATATTGTGTGGTGAAATGCAGGTGTTTAAAGTTACTTCACACCTGAGTGAAGGTATACTGGAAAGAATATGTTTGAAATGCACCCAAAAAACATACGTAGGTCATAACCTTTTACAGGATCCTCTCTTCCTCCATCCATGACCCCTACATGTCTCCTACTCTGTAAGGCCTCCTTCACATGTCCGTTTAATACCGGAATTGGAAAAAAACGCCACCAGTGTCATCAGTGTTTTAGATCAGTTTGCCATCCGTTTTTTTTTCTGGTATGGTTTAAGAAAAATCAATTCCAAATCTTCACCTATACTTCGCAATGTTAAAAACATACAGCACATGGGTGGCACTTGGATGACATCCGTGTGCTGTACATGGTTTACATGGGCCCACAGACTTGTATTGGCCCATGTCAGCCATGCTGCTGAAAAAAAGGACATTAAGAAAGAAACATATCAGGTAGGTGGTGTGCTATGTTGGGATTGTAGCACCGAGCCCCGACGCGCGTTTCAGACCAGAGCAGACCTTTGTCAGGGTGGTATGTTTCTTTCTTAATAGTTCTAATCATCCACAGTAGCATCTACAGTATGTTTAGCAGCAAATGTGGTCAAATCTTATATGTTTGTGTGTTCTATACTGACCAATTGGACATTATTTATATTAATACATGACAGCTGTTGCCAATATGTACATTTAATCTTCAGCACAGATCTATATTTTCTTCAACTTTGAATACCATTTTTGAATCACTACATACTATACAGGTTGTGGATGCTTGCTTATGTTTTCATTAACAATTGTTCAAATTATTAGACAAAGTATTTGGTTGATTATCCTCTACATATATAGGGTTTGTATATTAACTATATATATAATTGTCTAAGGGGTACTTCCGTCTTTCTGTTGGCAACTTCCGTCATGGAAATCCCGTGTCATTGATTGGTCTCGCCAGCTGCCTGTCATGGCTGCCGCGACCAATCAGCGACGGGCACAATCCGATTAGTCCCTCCCTACTCCCCTGCAGTCAGTGCCCGGCACCCGCATACTCCCCTCCAGTCAGTCAGTCACCGCTCACACAGGGTTAATGCCAGCGGTAACAGACCGCGTTATGCCGTGGGTTACGCACTCCATTACCACCGCTATTAACGCTGTGTGACCAAGTTTTTACTATTGATGCTGCCTATGCAGCATCAATAGTAAAAAGATCTAATGTTAAAAATAATAAAAAAAAACAAAAAAACAGATATTCTCACCTTCCGTAGTCCGATGATGCGCTCGCGCCTGCAGGTTCCGGCGCTAAGGATGCTATGCGAGAAGGACCTGCCATGACGTCATGGTCATGTGACTGCGACGTTATCACAGGTCCTGCGCGAGAAGGACATGCCATGGCGTCATGGTCATGTGACCGTGACATCATCACAGGTCATGCGCTCATACCAACCCTGGGACCGGAAGCTGCCTCGTGCACTGCACACAGGCGACAGGAATACAAGGGGCCCTCGGAAGGTGAGTATATGTTTATTTTTTATTTTTTAACCTGTGACATACGTGGCTGGGCAATATACTACGTAGCTGAGCAATATACTACGTGACTGGCCAATATACTACGTGGCTGGGCAATATACTACGTGGCTCTGTGCTGTATACTACATCACTGGGCAATATACTACGTAACTGGGCAATATACTACGTGGCTGGGCAATATACTACATGGTTGGGCAATATACTACATGGTTGGGCAATATACTACGTGGGCTGTGCAATATACTACGTGGACATGCATATTCTAGAATACCCGATGCGTTAGAATCGGGCCACCATCTAGTACAGATATATACACTTATGCCCTTTTTGGTTTCTGCTAGCACTCTGCACTTTATATAGTCATACCTAGACTGATATACAAGTGCTTCTCACTAAATTAGAATATCATTAAAAAGTTAATTGATTTCAGTTCTTTAATACAAAAAGTGAAACTCACATATTATATAGAATCATTAAAAACATCTATTTCAAGTGTTCATTTCTGTAAATGGTAATGTTTATGGCTTACAGCCAATGAAAACCCAAAAGTCATTATCGCAGTAAATTAAAATAATTAACAAAAAACACCTGCAAAGGGTTCCTAAGCTTTAAAATGATCCCTTAGTCTGTTTCAGTAGGCTCCACAATCATGGGGAACATTGCTGACTTGACAGATGCCCAGAAGACAGTCATTGACACACGGCACAAGGAAGGTAAGCCACAAAAGGTCATTGCTGAAGAAGCTGGCTGTTCACAGAGTGCTGTTTCCAAGCATATTAACGGAAAGTTGAGTGGAAGGAAAAGGGTACCCAAGCAACTTGGATAACCGCAGCCCTGAAAGGATTGATGTGAATTGCCCAAAAATATTTGAATGGCCTTTTCTTAAGGAGTGGACTACTGCTGAAGTCATTGTTTCAAGAGCTACCACACAGATGTATCCAGGACATGGGCTACAAGTGTCACGTTCCTTGTGTCAAGCTACTCATGACCAACAGACAACGCCAGAAGCGTTTTACCTGAGCCAAAGAGAAAAAAAACTGGACTATTGCTCAGTGGTACAAGGCGTTTTCAGATGAAAGTAAATATTTCATTTGAAAATCAAGGTCCCAGAGTCTGGAGGAAGAGTGTAGAGGAACCCAATCCAAGCTGCTTGAGATCTAGTGTGAAGTTTCCACAATCAATGATGGTTTGGGGAGCCATGTCATCTGCTGGTGTAGATCCACTATGTTTTATCAAGACCAAAGTCAGCGCCGCCGTCTACCAGGAAATTTTAGAGCACTTCATGTTTCACTCTGCTGACAAGCTTTTAGGAGATGGAAATGTCATTCTCCAGAAGGATTTGGCACTGGGGTTGATTGAATAGCTTTGGACAAGTCCTTACCCTAATAGCTATAGCGCTTACTGAATAGCTGCCTCGGTAACCTGGATACCTGGAGCACTCCCGATAATCAGCTGTTCGGCGCCGATGCTGCATGTGTCACGGCTGTGTGACAGTCACAGCATATGCATGGAGAGCCTGTGTGCTATGACTGTCACAAAGCTGCGAAACATGCAGCTGCGGCGCCGAACAGCTAATTATCGGGAACGCTCCAGGTATCCAGGTTACCGATGCAGCTATTTGGTAAACTAAATAACTATTCAGCTAAGCACTTATCCAACGTTATTCGATCAACCCTACTTGGCACCTGTCCACACTGCCAAAAGTACCAATACCTGGTTTAAAAACAACAGTATCACTGTGCTTGATTGGCCAGCAAACTCGCCTGACCTTAACCCCATAGGAGAATCTATGTGGTATTGTCAAAAGGAAGATGAGAGACACCAGAAACAGCAATGCAGACAAGCTTAAGGCTGCTATCAAAGCAACCTGGGCTTCCATAACATCTCAGCAGTGCCACAGGCTGATAGCCTCCATGCCATGCCACATTGATGCAGTAATTGATGCAAAAGGATCCAAGATCAAGTATTGAGTGCATTTACTAAACATACATTTCAGTAGGCCAACATTTTGGATTTTAAAATAATTTTTCAAGCTGGTGTTATGAAGTATACTAATTTACTGAGATAATGACTTTTGGGTTTTCATTGGCTGTAAGCCATAATCATCAACATTAACAGAAATAAACACTTGAAATGGATCACTCTGTTTGTAATGACTCTATATAATATATGAGTTTCACTTTTTGTATTGAACTGAAATAAAGTAACTTTTTGAGGATATTCTAATTTAGTGGGAAGCAAATGCATATAAAGTGGGTACGGAAAGTATTCAGACCCCTTTAAATTTTTCACCGTTTCATTGCAGCCATTTGGTAAGTTCAAAAAAGTTCATTTTTTTCACATTAATATACACTCTGCACCCCATCTTGACTGAAAAAAACAGAAATGTAGAAAGCTTTGCAAAATTAATAAAAAAGAAAAACTGAAATATCACATAGTCATAAGTATTCAGACCCTTTGCTCAGACACTCATATTTAAGTCACATGCTGTCCATTTCCATATGATCTTCCTTGAGATGGTTCTACTCCTTCATTGGTGAATAGCCGTGTTTAATTAAACTGATAGGACCCGATTTGGAAAGGCACACCTGTCTATACAAGTCCTCACTGCTCACAGTCACACCAAATGAGAATCATGAAGTCAAAGGAACAGGCCAAGGAGCTCAGAGACAGAATTGTGGTAAGGCACAGATTTGGCCAATATTACAATAGAATTTCTGCAGTACTCGTGGTTCCTTAGAGCACAGTGGCCTTCATAATCCTTAAAAGAAAGAAGTTTGGGACCACCAGACGTCTTCCTAGACCTGGCTGTCCAGCCAAACTGAGGAATTGTGGGAGAAGAACCTTGATAAGAGAGGTAAAGAAGAACCCCAAGATCACTGTGGCTGTGCTCCAGAGATGCAGTAGGAAGATGGGAGAAAGTTCCACAAAAGTCATCTTCACTGCAGCCCTCCACGAGTCGGGCCTTTATGGCATAGTGGCCAGACAAAAGCCTCTCCTCAGTGCAAGACATATGAAAGCCCATATACAGTTTGCTAAAAAAACACATGAAGGGACTCCCAGACTATGAGGAATAAGATTCTCTCTGGTCTGATGAGATGAAGATAGACCTTTTTGGTGATAATTCTAAGTGGTATGTGTGGAGAAAACCAGGCACTGCTCATCACCTGCCAAATACAATCCCAACAGTGAATCATAGTGGTGGCAGCATCATGCTATGAGGGTGTTTTTCAGCTGCAGGGACTGGACGACTAGTTGTCATTGAAGGAAACATGAATGTGGCCAAGTACAGAGATATCCTGGATGAAAACCTCTTCCAGAGTGCTCTGGACCTCAGACTTGGCAGATGGTTCACCTTCCAACAAGACAATAACCCTAAGCACACAGCTAAATTAACAAAGGAGTGGCTTCAGAACAACTCTATGACCATTCTTAACTGGCCCAGCCACAGCCCTGACCTACAGAGCCCTGACCTAAACACAATTGAGCATCTCTGGAAAGACCTAAAAATGGCCACCAACGTTCTCCATCTAACCTGACAGAACTGGAGAGGATCTGCAAGTTAGAATGGCAGAGAATCCCTAAATCCAGGTGTGAAAAACTTGTTGCATCATTCTCAAAATAACTCATGGCTGTGCTTCTACTTAATACTGAGCAAAGGGTCTGAAAACTTATGACCATGTGATATTTCAGTTTTCTTTTTTATTAAATTTGCAAAAATTTCTACATTTCTGTTTTTTGTCTGTCAAGATAGGGTGCAGAGTGTACATTAATGTGAAAAAAATGAACTTTTTTGAATTTACCAAATGGCTGCAGTGAAAAATTTAAAGGGGTCTGGATACTTTCCATACCCACTGTATATACTGATGGATAGCTATATAATCCTTTTCTATGCAATTTTTTCCACTGCTGTGCTTATGATCCCCTTTTCATATGTAATTTACATGTTGTGTGTGCTTCTGTGCCACCAATTGCCATTGTACCATTCTAATAAAGGCATTTTTTACCTACATACTTTTCTTGTTGTCCTATAATGTTGAAGATATATCATAACCACAGCTCGGTTTGTTGTTATGGTTTGGTTCCTTTCAGGATGCGGTCAGAGTCTGTGGTGGTGATTATAAGGATACAGGAAAAAGGCCAGCTCACCAAGCAACCACCGCAGGTGCACGGAACTCCATGCTCATCAACGAGGTCGAATCCAGAAAAAATGAAAAACCAGTTCCAGCTCCATAATAAAATTCAGGTTTTGTAGCTTTATTTAATCCTGTTAAAAACGGTGACTGTACAGCTCTCCAAAGGCAAACGGGAAAACGAGCAATGTGTTTCGATCCGGAAGGATCTTTATCCAAGTAGCTCGTTTTCCCGTTTGCCTTTGGAGAGCTGTACAGTCACCGTTTTTAACAGGATTTAATAAAGCTACAAAACCTGAATTTTATTACGGAGCTAGAACTGGTTTTTCATTTTTTTCTGTCTGCGGTGGTGACCCCGGTTTCTGCCCCTGATGATGACTGGTTTGAGTATCCCAGCATGCACTGTGATTCTCAAACGAAGCATCATCAAACAAAAACTAGGTAAAAAATATATATAAAGCAGGTAAAATAGTGAGGGAACAAAAGGGACAGTATACCAGAAAATAGATTAGATTATGACATTAGAGATTTTGGATTAAAACTAATTTTTAGTTTGTACCAGCCCATTAAACACTAGGACTACTGGTATAGTCATTTTAACTACTTGCACTTTTTATTTCTCTTTTGTGACTACATTTTTCAGAATTCCGGCTTGAGACTCAGTGACTTTTCCTCAAATAGGATGTGAAAAAAGATTTTGTGACAATAAATAATTTTGGTGAAAAAATTGCGCGTTTTTTTCAAAATTTACCTTTGACTACCTACTATATTTTGCTGTCCTTTTGTCACTAAATGTTGCTGTAAAGTTTTGTGCATAATTTTTTCACTGTATCTTATTTACCCTGATGTTCATAAAGATGTAGTTCAATTCAGATGTCAACTTTTCACATTTTCCTTGTGTTACCTGGTTCTATTACTGTGTAATGCTGAGCTAAAAAGAGCTTGTTTGTAATACTGTAGGCTCTTATCTTATGCTAAAGAAGGGTGTTGTTTTTCTCTGGTCCTAGCAGTAGACAGTAGTCTGGATAGTAAAGGTACCTTCACACTCAGCAACTTTACAACGAGAACGACAACGATCCGTGACGTTGCAGCGTCCTGGATAGCGATCTCGTTGTGTTTGACACGCAGCAGCGATCTGGATCCCGCTGTGATATCGCTGGTCGGAGCTAGAAGTCCAGAACTTTATTTGGTCGTCAGGTCGGCGTGTATCGTCATGTTTGACAGCAAAAGCAACGATGTCAGCAATGTTTTACATGGAGCTAACGACCTGTGAGAACGATAAGTGAGTCACCGTTACGTCACAGGATCGCTCCTGCATTGTTCTGGAGCTGCTGTGTTTGACGTCTCTACAGCGACCTAAACAACGACGTTGCAGCGATCGGCTCGTTGTCTATATCGCTGCAGCGTCGCTGAGTGTGACGGTACCTTTAGTTTACTTTCAGTTCAGCTGAAAAGACAAAGAGAACTGATGCAGACATAAGAGCTCAAAAAACTCATACAAGTATATAGCAGATACAACATTTTATTGTCATATTATTCAATTATTTTGTCCTGTATAGTGTGAAGCAGCAATTTTTTTGGGGAAAAACTATATTTGCATACAGCTTGATGTTATTAGTTATAGTTTACAGATAGAAAGAATATTTTTTTATCTGCAAATGGGCAATATGCATGAATATAGCGATAATGCAATGTAATGGTTTATGACGCAAAAACGATAAAAATTACGGTTTTTTTACATTTTTCTTTTGTTTATGATCAACCATGTTCACATACAGTATAATTCGGCGAAAAAATGTATAAATTAGCTAAAACATCAAGACTTTTATAGGTCCAGTCAAAAATGAACGAACATTATAATTGTATAGTGGTATAGTGGTAGCGAACAGAACAGCAGGGATATGTTACTGGTGATTCTCGTTGTATGCTGTGTTATATGAATATATACTGTATATATGTCCAGTACTGCTATTTTCTGTTGTAGTTTTACAATGATCCTAGCAATAAAAGTTGTAAAGGACCCCCTGCATCTACCTCAATGAATTGTTAGGAAAGAGTTTAGCTGTCTGTCAACTGATTCAGCCCACCTACTTTTGAAGGTGGCAGAACAGTTATTATTTTATAGCCTTTATAAATGAAGATAATTTTACACTTACCGTGTATCAAGGTAAGCCAAAAAAAAAATGTGATAATTTTGAGTTCCATCCATCCCGATGTTCTTGCTGCTTCTGAATCTGCTAAAAAATCTCCAGAAAATGTAAAGTTTTATAATGAAACAAAATATGGAGTAGATGTAGTAGATCAGATGGCACGCAAATACACCACAAGAACATGTACTAGGAGATGACCTGTTCAAGCATTTGAAAATACCTTAGACTTAGCGGGTATAAATGCTTGGATAGTATACAAGGAGATGACCCCCGAAAAAATGTCACGCAAGGCATTTTTGCAAAAGCTTGTTACAGAGTTGAGTGGTCCTTATGTTATATCTAGGGGAAAGGGTGGCATGTCCCAAGTTGCTACATCTTCAGATGTGATGCTTCAAAAAAAATTTGCCAGATAAAAGAAAAATGCAAAAATAATAGATCTGTTGGCTATTGTATGACTTGCCGTAAGTCTTTGTGTGGGCAATGTACCGCAGTAAATTTAAGACGATGCCTGAAATGCGAATCAACAAATGTTTAGAAGGTCAATTATGCAGTACTTTTTAGGAGGAGATGGAAAATGTAGAATTGGAGCAGAATCTCAATAAAACGTTATTATGAAGTACAACCGGTATCGACCCAAAGGCCTTCTTCAGGTACTGAGGAGAAGAAGCACTGACTGACCTAGTAGTCATTTTCTCTGCTTGATGTTCTTGAGTTGTTGTTTATATTTGTGCACTTTAATAATAAATGATTGTAAAACGTCTATTATTACTGTTTTACTTAGTTTACTTTTGTTATTTCCTGTAGAAAAATATGAAAAATCAGAAAATAAACATTCCAAAGCATTACTGTTGGATCTCACAATAATAATACATTAAAAAATATATAATTGTTAATAAATAACCACAAATGAAACTCTAAAAATAAACGAAAACAAGTCAGTAGTCAGAATGACTACATTCAGTAGTTCTAGTCGGGGTCACGAGTCCAGTAGTCCTAGTGTTAACCCATTAACCCTTTGACCATGGACAACATTTGCATGGGCTTTACATGTTCTCCCTATGTTTGCTCGGGTTTACTCAAGAAATATACTAAGAGATCAGTTGGCATTCTTTGAAATTGATGCAAATTTTGTGAAGGTGTCTTAAAAATTTGGAAAGTAGAATGTGAACTAGAGACTGAATTGATATGTGGGCAGTATGTAAGTGAGAAAAATAAGTGAACCCCAATACAGACAAGCAATCAGTAAATGGGGTACATTCAAACATCTGAATTTTATTCACTAAAAAGTGAATTCAATTATTAATGAGTCATGTATCAGCAACTTCTAGAAGAGATAACCAGCCGCACAGAGGGACTTGGAGAGTCCTAACCCCTTCATCAGATCATAGACCTGCGTGAATTACACCATGTGATTCCCGAGTATGGGTTTACAACTGGCCCGAACCATGCAGCTTCCTTTACTTCTAAATATACATAATCAAGATATATGCAAACATCCTATCCTGTGATTACAGAACATAAACAACATATGTGATGAACAGAAGCTTTAACAATATCGAAACCAAAACATAAGAAAAAAAAAACGGCAGCCCACCTGTTTCTATATGGATTTTGTAATTACTTCATTTAGTGTTATGTATGTAGCCATAGAGTTGATTTACATCACGTTTGCTATATGTATAATATTCTGGATTCCAGATGTTACTGCAGTATGTTATCATTTCTCTGCTGCTATGCCTTTTAGACTTAATGTAAAATCAAGGTAAAATGAGGGATTCCAGGTTATTACTCACTTGTTAAGACACGTCTATTGACGCGGTAATCACGATTCCTCGTGCACTGGATTGCCATCTGTCTGCGTGTATTTCCATTTTCAACATATGATCGAGTACGCTAAACTTCTGTATAAGATAATCGGTACTTTCTGTCATCACGAATTGTTCACTGGAGACAATTACTGTATTTTCACCATATCAGCAGATTTTATTACTATTTTCCTCATACTTTGTAATTATCTCAGTGCTCTCACACTATTAGAAGCCTTGCTGGCAATGCAGATTTCATCTGCACTCCATTTAGTCTTGTTGTAGTGTTGAAAAAAAATGAAAAATGAAAAAAATAAATTAATTTTCTTAAATGTAAATATAATTTGACAAGACATTTTGCTGAGCAGGTATATTGTAGGATAAAATGCAACTCTTAAAGCAAAAGCAATATGATCATCAAAATAGAGGAAAGGCGTGATCCATAATAATACAGTGCTATTTATAGTATTCCTTTCCAGGAAATGCAAGTAGACTATAATCTATAAATGTAAAGAAGTTATATATAATATATAGAGCAAAAGTTTTAGGCAGGTGTGGAAAAAATGTTGCAAAGTAAAAATACTTGAAAAAAAAATAGAGGTGACAATTTATTTCTTATCGATTAACAAAATGAAAATAGAAAAAGACAAAAGAAAAATCGAAATCGAAATCAGTATTTGGTGTGACGACTGACGACTCTATCTTAAAAACAGCATCAATTCTTCTAGGTATACTTGCACACAGTTTTTGAGGGGATGCGGCAGGGAGGTTTTTCCAAACATCTCGAAGAACTAACCACAGATCTTCTGTGGATCTAGGTTTGAGCAAATCATTCTGTGTTTTCATGTAATCCCAAACAGCCTGATGTTGAGATCAGGGCCATATCATCACTTCCAGGACTTCTAGTTCCTGTTAACTCTGAAGATAGTTCCCTATGATATTTCTGGTTTGTTTTAGGTTATTGTACCATTGCAGAATAATTTTGAAGCCAATCAGATACTGCAGAATGGATAAGCATCTACCTATTTTTCTCAGCACTGAACATAAAAACAGGCTATGTTGAAAACTGTAAATGCGATTGTCAGCCAAGACAAATTAGTGCAGTAGATGGAATACATATCATGCTTACTCTTTCCTTCTAAACTAGAAGATGTTCAGAAGCGCCAGCAGCTCAAAACTGGTCGTAGTGAGAGGGATTCAGCTATACCCATCTACTGTTCAGTGAAGTTTAGTCAAAAGTGGTCTTCAAGGCCAGGATGAATGGTGTTCTCAAAGCAGATAAATCTAGACAGATCTATCATGCAATACCCTCGGGGAGGAGTCCGCTTGGCTCTAAATTTATACAGCAGTAGGATAATGACTCCAAGCATGCAGCCAAATGGCATTAAGAACTATCTTCAGCATAAAGAACAACAAAGAGTCCTGGAAATCATGATATGACTCCCACAGAGCTCTGATCTCAACATCATCAAGTGTGACTGAGTTCACTAGAAGAGACAAAAGGATTTGCACAAGCCTACATCCACAGGTCTGTGTAAAGTTGCTTGACTTGGCATTTTGTTAATTGATAAAAATAAATTATGACCACTTCCACAGCAATCTGCAGTCATCACCCGGAATACCAACATCAGAAATGTAGTGTTATAGTGTAGAAAAATATTTAGAATTGACAGTCCTCAGTGGTTGATACATTTTAATCGCTAACTGAAGAGATGGTAACAAATTGCAAGCTTTTGAGACTACTCAGGTCCCTTCATCAGGCATAGACTAATACAAATTCTGGAGAATCACATATTTATGCATAATACAGCCCAGAAATAATGCCATAGATAAGAAATGTGAAGTAAAGCAGAACTACCATTATATATGAGAGTGATAAACAGTTGTGTCTATAAATATTGGAACAGTTCATAGATAAGGAGTGTGAATGTTTTATTGTCCTCTGATTGGGGGCTGGTTCTGTGTTGTGATGCCATCACAGGGTCTGAGGAGCAAATTCCTTAATTGATGTAAAAAGACAGAAATCCATGCGACACATTCATTCCTGCACTGAGTGTGTCAAAGGTCGTCATCAGTTTATACTCCCAGACTCCTCTGTCTCTCTGAAACTTGAAATGACCCTCTAATACAAGTAATCTCATGTCCATGGTGCTGTGATCAGGGAGACAAAAATGTTTTTGCCACAGGTAGATCTATTCTTTTTTCTCTTATTGTGTGGCGATGAGAGTTCATCCTTGTTCTCAGTTTTTGCCCTGTCTCCCCCTACATACAGACCCCCAGTTGGACATTTAGTACAAATAATTAGGTACACCACATTAGATGTGATGCAGCTGAAAGTACCTAGGATCTTAAAGTCCTGATGTGAATTGGGGATCTTTATCTTGTCCGTAGTCATTATAAATGGACAGGTTTTACATTTTTTCTGGTTGCAAGAAAAGGTACCTGCAGCTGTTGGAGAGGACAGGGAGCTTCTGACAATGATACTTCTTAGATTTGGGGGCTGCCTAAAACACAGTAGTGGGGGGTCTGGAAAAATGGATTGTAAGTGGGCATCTTTTTGTAGTAAAGGTTGTAATTTCCATGCAGCTCCCCTTAGCACCTCCAGATTTGGTTTGTAGGTGACTACTAGAGGCACCCGGTTATTTTCTTCTTCAGGTTTGTATTGTAGGAGATGATTCCTTGATATTATGTTATAGTGTAGTGTTACATTGTGCTGAGCTGTCGGTATCTTGATTGACAGCTCAGCTTAATCTGAGACTAGGAGGTGCTGAGCTTCTTTCAGATGTTCCCTGTTCTAAGTGATTACCCAGCTATTTAGCTAAGCTGTCAGTCCCAGACCTTCGCCAGTCATAGCTTTCAGCTTAGGGGTGTATTTGCTCTGTACTCGGATATTCTGATCTTTATTGCCAGACCTTGGATTTGCCTTTTGACTTTGTTACCCCGTTTGCCTTGACGCATTCTGACCTTGGAAATCTGACCATGGACTGTGACCTGACTAGACCTTTGTCTCTTCCGTCTGTTCATGATTTAACCACCTGGCTCTTGTCCTTGACTTCTCTGAATCATGGCTTGTCCGTGAGAAGTGACTCACTGCTTGTACATAAGAAGTGACTCACGGCTTGTCCGTAAGAAGTGACTCAGAGTCAAATAGACCCATTTAATCATCTTAATGAAGACTGTAGCCTAGGAGCTAATATATTATAAGGACAGTATTGTTATTGGACTATGGTGGTGCATTTTATCTGAAAATTAAATTGGGATCTTAAAGGCATGCAATGTTACATACGGTTTGCACTCTGCCATTTTACTTGTTACTCTCTAGCCACTTATCACAAATGTGAATGGAATGAGCATAGATTGGTACTGCAGAGGGGGTGTATCATAATAAAAAACTTACTATAACAGTTAGTGCTTTACTATATTCAGTGGACCTGGTAAGTGTACAATTCAAAACTGTATGCAGAAAGCAACATTTCACTTTAAATGCAATTCAATTTTAAATACAAACTCATTAAATTCAAAGAATGATACATATACCTCCGCTTTGCCTAAACTCCCAAGGCTAAATGGTGAATAATCTATTTACTGCACTAAACAAATATATTGTTAGTGAAGGACTCCTGCTGTGTAACACATTGGGCTCCATTAATTCATAAAGTTCATTGAACAATTACGTTAAACTCTTTAGGAGCATGAATAAAGAGCATTTTAGTACGTCAAACAACCCTCTTCAAAGTGCTCAGACTTGGACAGACAACTACAAAGGAAATAGTAATGGTGAATCTCAATCTACAAGAGAGTCAGGATTTTTTTTTTTTTTAAATTCTTCTTTTACCTAGTCAAATTTTAATTTAGGCAGTTTGAACGCTAGAAAAAAAAATCTATTCTTGAATATTAAGGTGCCACCATCTTACTAGAACCTTAGAAAGTACTAAGTTATCAATATCATGATCAAAAGACATTTGAGGTTTTACAGATTTGCTTTCTGGAAGTGCTTGAAGATACAAGTCCACCTAAAAGAAATAGAGCATTAGAAAATGCTGTGTATAAGCCCTGAAAGGTGATGGCTGTATCTTATATTGGCCAAAACTGCTGACAGGTTCCCCTTAACTGAAAACTTCTAACACTGATTACACAAGAACCACATGACTGACTTCTTCACCCCAGGTATCATTTTAATCAGGGTAACAGCGCCAACATAGCAATACCTGTAGTTTACTTATCAAAATTCTGCTAACAGGTTTGCTTTAACTGCTACCTAACTTTACTACTCGCACACAGTTTGACTTAAAATAACAATATATCCTTTGCATGAAAAAAATTTCTTTAAAGGGAAGGTGCCATAAAAAAAATTTTTTTCCAGTGATTGAAAAAATGTAAATAATTAATTTTCTTAAAAAATATTGTCATTTGTTTATAATTTAGTAAAATATGAAAAATAATTTTAAAAGGTTTGGCATTTCCACTTTTAAACACTAGAGGGAGCAGCTAATAAAATTTGACAAAAACCTATTGTACAACTAGCTCACATTACTGCACTGCAGTAATTATGGGCGGAGTCTGCTGACATGGGTGTGATGTCATTTCTCTCCTCCCCTCCTGGTTTTTTGCTAAGGGATAAGAGAGGATGATATTCAGTAACACAGTTAGCAGCCATTTTGTTGGTGACTGCAGCACAGAGTATTTCAGGAGAGCAGTGTGCTGGTGTATGGAAGCACCATGTTCAGTGCGCGGAGCAGCCAGGGATTGTACATAGAGCGCTGTATTTTATACACATGGATGGACCGTCTGCTTGTCTGCTCCACAGAAATCCAGGAAACATTTCTGTGGATTGATGGCCTGTTCTGATCCAGACATTGCATGCAAAGACCGCATTCCCCTCCTCAGGTCCTGTCCTGGCGATGTGTGAAAGCGAGGCGACAGGTGCAGTCAGGGTGAAGCTGGGGGGAAATGTAGCCATATAGTAACGATAAAAATGAGACCCCTCTCTTCAGCTGCCTCACCAGCCTTCCCATGACTGCACCTAACTGGAGGTCATGCTGCCCCCTCTATTACCCCAGACCCGTGTGCAGCTGCTCAACCAGAACCACCCTAGATTGGGTCCCCTTTCTGAAGATAATACTGCCATAGTGTTCTCACATAATACCGCCATATAGAGCACACATAATACCGCCATATAATTCACACATAATACCGCCATATACTTCTCACATAACGATGCCATATAGATCTCACATAATACTGCCATATACTACTCACGTAACGACGCCATATAGCTCTTACATAATCCCCTCATATACTTCTCACATAATATCGCCATATAGATCACACATAATACCGCCATATAGATCACACATAACAGGGGGTAGAGGAGTGCATAGGAGAGGATTAGACACACAGCTCAGTCAGTATCATACAGGAAAGGATTAAATACAGGGCTCAGCAGTCAGTATCACAAAGGATAGCATTAGATACACAGCTCAGCAGTCAATATCACCAGGGTAGGATTAGATACACGGCTCAGCATACAGTAACATACAGAAGTTGATTAGATACACATCTCAGCACAGTATCACACAGGGCAGGATTAGATACAAGGCTCAGCATAGTATCACACGAGAGGATTAGAAACATGGCTCAGCAGACAGTATCACACAGGAGAGG
This sequence comes from Ranitomeya variabilis, assembly GCF_051348905.1. Classification (NCBI taxonomy): domain Eukaryota; kingdom Metazoa; phylum Chordata; class Amphibia; order Anura; family Dendrobatidae; genus Ranitomeya; species Ranitomeya variabilis. Next base: position 75,869,365 of record NC_135233.1, read on the forward strand.
ATTAGATACACGGCTCAGTCAGTATCACACAGGACAGGATTTGATACACATCTCAGTACAGTATCACACAGGGTAGGATTAGGCTGGTTTGACACTTGCGTTTTGATCTGCAGCGTCTTAGCGCTAAAAAACGCATGCGTTTTTTTTCTATTCTTAACATTAAAAACGCATGCGTTTTTTTAGCATGCGTTTTGACACGTTTTCGGCAACGCATGCGTTTTTTGACGCATGCGTTTAGTTGCAGAAATGCAACCTGTAGTAATTTCTAGCGGCGTTTTTTTGCCGCAAAAAAACGCATGCGTTTATTCGCGGCAAAAAAATGCATTGCTGTCTATGTAAACACATGCGTTTTTAAGCACATGCGTTTGCTTGCGTTAAAAACGCATGCGTTTTTATAGAAAAACACAAAAAAAAACAAGAAAACCCTAACCACAAGAAAAAACAAGAAAACCCTAACCACAAGAAAAAACAAGAAAACCCTAACCACAAGAAAAAACAAGAAAACCCTAACCACAAGAAAAAACAAGAAAACCCTAACCACAAGAAAAAACAAGAAAACCCTAACCACAAGAAAAAACAAGAAAACCCTAACCACAAGAAAAAACAAGAAAACCCTAACCCTAGGGTTACTAGGGATCCTAACCCTAACCCTAAGGTTAGGATCCCTAGTAACCCTAGGGATCCTAACCCAAACCCTAACCCTAGGGATCCTAACCCTAACCCTTAGGGTTAGGGTTAGGATCCTAACCCTTAGGGTTAGGATCCCTAGGGTTAGGGTTAGGGTTAGGATCCCTAGGGTAAGGGTTAGGGTTAGGATCCCTAGGGTTACTAGGGATCCTAACCCTAACCCTAACCCTAGCTATTTCTGTTTATAGTGGGTTTTCTAGTTGATTTTGATGATTGGCAGCTGTCACACACTCCTCAGCATGCGTTTAAAAAATGCAAACGCAGGAAAAAACGCATGTAAACGTGGCAAAACGCCGCATTTTTTTTCATGCAAAAACGCATGCGTCTAAAAAACGCAGTGTTTTGCCGCGTTTACATGCGTTTTTTCACCACATGCGTTTTTTTAAAAAACGCTGCAGATCAAAACGCAAGTGTGAAACCAGCCTTAGATACATGGCTCAGCAGACAGTATGACACAGGAGAGGAGTAGATACACAGTCAGAACAGTAACACACATGGGAGGAGATACACTGCTCAGAGTCTGCATCACGAAGGATAGGATTAGATTGCCTCTCCCCCTCCCCCACTGATACTTACTTTAGTGCTCCACTGATGAGTCCTTTTTCCCACCCGTCTTTGGTCTCCTCCTCCTCCTATAACCGCAGGGCTCCTGCGATTATACTGGGAAACTGGAGCTCACAGATGCACTGTGAGCTCCAGAAAGATGGCGCTGATTTCCTGCCTCTGCTGTGGTGTGGATGGCTCAGGGGCGTGGAGCAGGGAGAAGCTCAATGTAAAGTATAGGGTCAGATGCCGACCGCAGATGTCTATGCCCAGGGCTGCCATATTTGCAGAGTGTAAGTGTCATGCAGCTACACTTACACTCCTGCAAAGCAAAATGGCGGCGCCCAGTGGCTGAAAAAAAAATTAATAATAAAAAAATGTTAAAGTTAAAAAATTTAAATTTGTATTAAAAATAATTGTTTATATAAACAATCATTTTTAATAAAAATTAAAATGTGGCACCTTCACTTTAAGCAAACATTACATTCAGGTTAATTTTTGCATTTTCCATTTTGTATGCTTTTCGAGACAAAAGGGAGGGTTATCCTGTAGCTTAAAAAATTGTTATGATAGAAGATAGAGAAGAATTGGAGTCATTTTTTGATTCAGAGGCCAAAAGTTAGTCACAAACAAGTGTCAGATCTAACTCAACGAAAATTGTGTTCCCTAGTGAATACAATCAGATACATTTAAAGAAGAATTCCACCCATCAAAATTGTTCTCCTCTTAATATATTACAATCCTCATATTAGACAGCACTGTGTACTTACAATTGCTCATTTTGCCTTTCTACCCAGCTAATTCTTCTCTTTTCCATTAGGTCTATGACATCACAAGATTAAAAACTGTCTAGATGAATTCTTCTAAACTTACCGTAGAAACAGGAGTACATTTTTCCTGTAAAAGTCATAAGAAGCTGCAAAGATCAATGTCAGGGTAGGGGAGCTAGATCAGGAGTAGAAGAGGGGAGTGATGAATAAAGGGACAAGAGACTTCCTGTTTCTACATAGAGCAGAGAAAAGAAAAATTAGCTGGGTAGAAAGGCAAAATGAGCAATTGTAAGTAAACACTGCTATATACTTTGTACTATGAGGATAAAAACTTTGATGGGAGAAGTGCTTCTTTAATCAGTTATTATAGCAATGTAATTTATATCAACCTGAATTTAGCCTTGATGAGTACAGTGTAAGCTGTAGATCATAACAGACAGGAACCGGCTAAAACAAAATCTCAAAGCAAAACCATCTCCAAAATCAATACAATTTTCAATGTTCTGTATTACGGTATAATAGTACATTATTAATTAATTAATCTACAGCCTTCTATAGCCAAATGTATTTAATCCACTGGCAGCTCAAAGATCCTGGAAAGTATCGCAGTTCTAAAAGTGATTATGCTTTTTGTAACCTGTGTCTACCACCAATCTTATTCTAATTAAACAATTCTGCTAACGTATAACATGCCATATTCTTTTGAAGCTTTTAAATTAAATGTGGAATATCTAGGGCATCAAAAATATTTTTTTCTTACCATTCGCATCAATTATTTCTTCATTTTTTTTCCAGAAGACAGGAGTGATTTTTTTTTTCAGGCAGTTTTGATTAGTGTGTATGCTGTTCATCAGTTTGCTAAATTGTATCGCTTCTCTCCAGTAGTCAGAATTCAAGAAAGTCCCTTTCAATTCTAAATGCTAAAGTAGATTAGTTTTAGTGAAGAGGGACTTGTTTCCCGCTGTCTTAGTTTCTGAAACCAACAGTCACTGCTCTAAGTTTGCAGGCTGAATATATTTGGTTTCGTGTCATTTAATGTTCTGAAAATAAGAAAAGTTTAGAAACTCTCATTTAAAGGTAACAAGTTAGATGGAAATGCAGGAAGTAAATGATTAGAAGATAAATAATTAAGATTTTTTTGAGCTCACTGTTCATATTACCAGGGCCAGCTTCAACGCAAACCTAGGCAGATACCCTGGCCACCTGAGTACGAGCGGTTCCATGTTATTTACTTAAATATGTTTTCCAACACCAGGGGAAGGCAAAAGAAAAAGACCCTAAATAGAAATTCAATATTTCCAAATGAAAAACTGCCTGATACATTTTTGAGATTTCAGAAAAACAACTCCACCTTAAACCATATTTCTTTCTTATACATACATTAAAAGAGAGTTAAATTAAGACAGACACTAGAGCACATACTTCTCTTAATCCAACATGGTGCTAGTGATTTACTTGATACACTATTTTATTATCTTACTCCCTCTAAGTCCCAGTTTGCATAGCACAGATTTTAGTGAACTTGTCATTTACTTTTTTTTGGAGCCCAAAAAAAGAGAGTAGATTCTTTAAGGGAGAGAAAATGAAAGGGAATCTGTCAACAGGTATCTGCTATTCAATCTGAGTACAACATGAGGTATGGATTGATGCACTGATTTCAGGGATGTGTTGCTTATTAGTGTCAGGACTCTGAACATTTTTTATTACATTTTTTTGCATTACTGCCCTTTTCCAAGATGGCGTCTTTGGTCTCATGTGCACTGTGTCTTCCTGCTATAAAACTCCACACCAGCCTTCAGTCTGTGCTAGAGTATTCTGCCTTGCATCCAGTTCCTGACCTCTGATTACTCCCTGGCTATACACCTGCTCCTGTGAACCTGTGGGGTTATCCTGCTACTCTGCTCTGAGTTCCTGCTGCATACACCAGTTCCAGTAATCTTCTTCATCTGCTGCTCGTGTTTACTTCCATCTGCATTTACTGGACATGTAAGCTGTTTCTGCTCTGCAAGAACCTGAGACTATTACCCAGACCTCCCTGGTTGAGCTAAGATATTATTTGAACTGCCTTATAAGCATATCTATCTGTGTTTTGGACTAAGCAAGGATTTATTCGTGTCAAGTATCCTCAAGAATAATTGTGCTTCATAGACTTTCTGCGTGATTGCATTTTCCTCTGAAGTTTCCTATAGACTGCTGAGCTGAATTTGATATTGGCACCAAGTGTTGTGGACTTGAGTTTCTCTCTGCACCTGTTTGAATCACCGTGTGATAATATAAACTTTACCACTTATAAAACTGTGTCCTGTAGTTGTCTTGTTCCACGCAAAGAGTCTGCTGAGTTATCCCCTATAATTATTACAATTAGGCCGTGTGCTGTTGTTTACTTACACAGAAGGTTTTATCACTAGGAGATTATTATTGCCAAGTCTAATGTGCATGGGATTGATATTGCGACTCAGCCCCTTCCTGTGATAAGCAGCTCACTATCTATAGACAATCTATATAGTGTGTGTGGTGTTGGCAGATTTCACAGCTCTCCTGCATTCTACATCTAAAAAATCTAATTGTTTCACAACTGCTGCACCCAGTAAACTAAATGGGACATTGTTGCATTCAGGATTGGAGATGAGTGAATCCTAACTGTAAAGTTTGGGTTTCGTACTGGACAACTATTGTCCGGGGCTGAACTCTGAACACTGACTTCTCCCTGAAGTCCGTTTTAGAGTTTGAGAGTTAGAGAGAAAGAGATCCCCGTAGCACTTACAACAGCCATTTTACAGCACCAAATTTCGGGTCCCCACTGATCTCTATGGTGTTCAGGATCAAGTCTGGGTAGTGTACTGGTACCTGAACCATAGTTTGGACTTAGATTCAGTCAAACCCGAACATCCACGGGCCATCTCATCTCTATTCAGGGTATCTTTGCTTATATCATGTTGCTCTCAGATGAGGTAGCAAAAACCTGCTGGCAGATGCTTTTTAAGGAAGGATTTAATGTGGTCTTACACGATAGCTGAAAGTCACCTGGGCGCATATGACTGGCATTATTGGCAGATTAATGAGTATTGGGTTCTCACAAATCTATCTTAATAGCAGATTTTAAAAAAATGAAGGATCATGTATGATCAACTTCAAAGTGCCTGACTATTTGCTTTCTAAGAGAAAGAGAGTGAGAGCGAAAGAGAGACTTGGTGATAGTGTATATGTAGGTGAGAGTGTATAATCCCCCACTACTCCTCTGTACTACTGCACTGCTGTTAGAAACTGTTGGGAACCTGAGGAATGGTATAGAGGAACAGTGGAGAATTGTTGAGTGTGTACATTATATATGCACAAGTATACTATAATTTATATGTATATATATATACTAGATGGTGGCCAATTCTAACTCATCGGGTATTCTAGAATATGTATGGTAGTATATAGCACAGCCCACACAGTATATAACACAGCCCACATAGTATATAACACAGCCACGTAGTATATTGCCCAGCACATAGTATATTGCACAGCGCACATAGTATCTAGCACAGAGACATAGTATATAACACAGGCCATGCAGTATATAACACAGCCCATGCAGTATATAACAATGTGGGCACCATATCCCTTTTTTAAAAAAAGAATTAAAATAAAAAAAAGTTATATAATCACCTTCCGGGGGCCCCCGGATCCAGCCCAGGCATTTAGCGATGCTCCTCGGGACGCTCTGGTCCCAAGAATGCATTGCGGCAATAACACGTGATGATGTAACGGTCTCGCGAGACCGCTACGTCTTCTCCGGTCATTGCCGCAATGCATTCTTGGGACCGGAGCGTCGCGAGGAGTGGGAAAGGCGCCGGAAGGTGAGAATATAATGATTTTTTATTTTTTGTATTTTTAACATTAGATCTTTTTACTATTGATGCTGCATAGGCAGCATCAATAGTAAAAAGTTAGTCACACAGGGTTAATGAAACTTTAAGCTAAAGACACATTCAATTAATCACTAGCATTTAGTACACATTACACAGGGAAGCAGCTCGTAGGATCTTTTGCCACAAAGTGACACTGACAAAGCGCCGACATGGAAAATGCAGCCATCCAGCAGTAATAATTAACAAGAAGGTACAGGAATAAAATATGTAAATTCACAAAGAACTCGAATGATGACAGCTAAAGTGGGTGCTAAAATAACCCCTTTGTGTTCAACGTAGAAGACACAACACATAGTACATATGGTCTAAATAAAAAGCGTGAGGTTTTCTCACCTTTTTTCAACATTTCTTACAACCTATCACCCATTGCTGGGTTATTGAAAGCAGGAGCAGGTGACAAACTGCAGTACAAGCCCCTTGAACAAACCAAGTCTGGGAATTACTGTAATATTGCCAGGCTTATTGGAAACGACAGTAATAATATGAAACTGAAAGTCATATACATAAGGTGGTTTGTGGCGGCTAAAATAAAGATTCAGGTGTAGTGTTGAGCGATACCGTCCGATACTTGAAAGTATCGGTATCGGATAGTATCGGCCGATACCCGAAAAGTATCGGATATCGCCGATACCGATACCCGATACCAATACAAGTCAATGGGACACCAAGTATCGGAAGGTATCCTGATGGTTCCCAGGGTCTGAAGGAGAGGAAACTCTCCTTCAGGCCCTGGGATCCATATTACTGTGTAAAATAAAGAATTAAAATAAAAAATATTGATATACTCACCTCTCCGGAGGCCCCTGGACATCACCGCTGGTAACCGGCAGCCTTCTTTGCTTAAAATGAGCGCGTTTAGGGCCTTCCATGACGTCACGGCTTCTGATTGGTCGCGTGCCGCTCATGTGACCGCCACGCGACCAATCACAAGCCGTGACGTCATTCTCAGGTCCTAAATTCTTAGAATGAGGAGTTTAGGGCCTGAGAATGACGTCACGGCTTGTGATTGGTCGCGTGGCGGTCACATGAGCGGCACGCGACCAATCAGAAGCCGTGACATCATGGAAGGCCCTAAACGCACTCATTTTAAGCAAAGAAGGCTGCCGGTTACCAGCGGTGATGTCCAGGGGCCTCCGGAGAGGTAAGTATATCAATATTTTTTATTTTAATTCTTTATTTTACACAGTAATATGGATCCGATACCGATTCCCGATACCACAAAAGTATCGGATCTCGGTATCGGAATTCCGATACCGCAAGTATCGGCCGATACCCGATACTTGCGGTATCGGAATGCTCAACACTATTCAGGTGTCATTGAAGGCAGAATATATTATTACATACTGGAATTTTAGATGAATGGCTGACCTTACGATATACCATGGGGAAAAAAAAGTATCTAGTCAGCGACCAATTGTGCAAGTTCTCCCACTTAAAAAGATGGGAAAGGCCTGTAATTGACATCACAGGTAGACCATAACTGAGAGTCAAAATGAGAAAACAAATCCAGAAAATCACCTTGTCTGATTTGGCAAGATTTATTTAGCAAATTATAGTGGAAAATAAGTATTTGGTCATTAACAAAAGTTCATCTTAATATTTTGTTATACAGTTAGGTCCATATATATTTGGACAGAGACAACATTTTTCCAATTTTGGTTATAAACATTACCACAATGAATTTTAAACAAAACAATTCAGATGCAGTTGAAGTTCAGACTTTCAGCTTTCATTTGAGGGTATCCACATTAAAATTGGATGAAGAGTTTAGGAGTTTCAACTCCTTAACATGTGCCACCCTGTTTTTAAAGGGACCAAAAGTAATTGGACAGATTCAATAATTTTAAATAAAATGTTCATTTCTAGTACTTGGTTGAAAACCCTCTGTTGGCAATGACTGCCTGAAGTCTTGAACTCATGGACATCACCAGACGCTGTGTTTCCTCCTTTTTGATGCTCTGCCAGGCCTTCACTGCGGTGGTTTTCAGTTGCTGTTTGTTTGTGGGCCTTTCTGTCTGAAGTTTAGTCTTTAACAAGTGAAATGCATGCTCAATTGGGTTGCGATCAGGTGACTGACTTGGCCATTCAAGAATATTCCACTTCTTTGATTTAATAAACTCCTGGGTTGCTTTGGCTTTATGTTTTGGGTCATTGTCCATCTGTAGTATGAAACGACGACCAATCAGTTTGGCTGCATTTGGCTGGATCTGAGCACACAGTATGTCTCGGAATACCTCAGAATTCATTCGGCTGCTTCTGTCCTGTGTCACATCATCAATAAACACTAGTGACCCAGTGCCACTGGCAGCCATGCATGCCCAAGCCATCACACTGCCTCCGCCGTGTTTTACAGATGATGTGGTATGCTTTGGATCATGAGCTGTACCACGCCTTTGCCATGCTTTTCTCTTTCCATCATTCTGGTAGAGGTTGATCTTGGTTTCATCTGTCCAAAGAATGTTCTTCCAGAACTGTGCTGGCTTTTTTAGATGTTTTTTAGCAAAGTTCAGTCTAGCCTTTTTATTCTTGATGCTTATGAGTGGCTTGCACCGTGCAGTGAACCCTCTGTATTTACTTTCATGCAGTCTTCTCTTTATGGTAGATTTGGATATTGATACGCCAACCTCCTGGAGGGTGTTGTTCACTTGGTTGGCTGTTGTGAATGGATTTCTCCTCACCATGGAGATTATTCTGCGATCATCCACCACTGTTGTCTTCCGTGGGCGCCCAGGTCTTTTTGCATTGATGAGTTCACCAGTGCTTTCTTTCTTTCTCAGGATGTACCAAACTGTAGATTTTGCCACTCCTAATATTGTAGCAATTTCTCGGATGGGTTTTTTCTGTTTTCGCAGCTTAAGGATGGCTTGATTCACCTGCAAGGAGAGCTCCTTTGACCGCATGTTTACTTCACAGCAAAACCTTCCAAATGCAAACACCACACCTCAAATCAACTCCAGGCCCTTTATCTGCTTAATTGAGAATGACATAACGAAGGGATTGCCCACACCTGCCCATGAAATAGCTTTGGAGTCAATTGTCCAATTACTTTTGGTCCCTTTAAAAACAGGGTGGCACATGTTAAGGAGTTGAAACTCCTAAACCCTTCATCCGATTTTAATGTGGATACCCTCAAATGAAAGCTGAAAGTCTGAACTTCAACTGCATCTGAATTGTTTTGTTTAAAATTCATTGTGGTAATGTCTGTAACCAAAATTAGAAAAATGTTGTCTCTGTCCAAATATATATGGACCTAACTGTATATCCTTTGTTGGCAATGACAATGGTCAAGCACTTTCTGTAAGTCTTCACAAGGTTGGCACACACTGTTGGTTGTATGTTGGCCCATTCCTCCATGCAGATCTCCCCTAGAGCAGTGATGTTTTGGGCCTGTCGCTGGGCAACATGGACTTTGAACTGCCTCCAAAGGTTTTCTATGAGGTTGAGATATGGAGACTGGCTAGGCCACTCCAAGACCTTCATATGCTTCTTACGAAGCCACTCCTTCATTGCTCTGGAGGTGTGCTTGGGATCATTATCATGCTGAAAGACCCATCAACACTTCATCTTCAAAGCCCTTGCTGATGGAAGGAGGTTTGCACTCAAAATCTGACTATACATGGCCCCATTCATTCTTTCATGTATATGGATCAGTCGTCCTGGTCTCTTTGCAGAGAAACAGCCCCAAAGCAAGATGTTCCCACCCCCATGCTTCATAGTAGGTATGGTGTTTTTTGGATGCAAATCAGCATTCTGTCTCCTCCAAACACGACGAGTTTTGTTTCTACAAAACAGTTATACTTTGGTTTTATAAGACCATATTACATTCTCCCAATACTCTTCTGGATAATCCAAATGCTCTCTAGCAAACTTTAGACAGGCCCGGACATGTACAGACTTAAGCAGGTGGACACGTCTGGCACTGCAGGATCTGAGTCCCTGGCGGCATAGTGTGTGTTACTGATGGTAGCCTTTGTTACGGTGGTCCCAGCTCTATGCAGGTCATTCACTAGGTCTCCCCGTGTGGTTCTGGGATTTTTGCTCACCGTTCTTGTGATCATTTTGACCCCACGGGGTGAGATCTTGCGTGGAGCCCCAGATCGAGGGAGATTGTCAGTGGTCTTGTATGTCTTCCATTTTCTTATAATTGCTCCCACAGTTGATTTCATCATACCAAGCTGCTTGCCTATTGCAGAGTCAGTCTTCCCATTCTGATGCAGGGCTACAAATTTGTTTCTGTTGTCCTTCGACAGCTCTTTGGTGTTCACCATAGTGGAGTTTGGAGCGTGACTGATTGAGGTTGAGGACAGGTGTCTTTTATACTGATAAGTTCAAACAGGGACCATTACTCCAGGTAATGAGTGGAGGTTACAGGTCTGTGAGCCAGAAATATTGCATGTTTTTAGGTGACCAAATACTTATTTTGCACCACATTTTGCTAAATAAATCTTTTCAAATCAGACAAGGTGATTTTCTGGATTTGTTCTCTCATTTTGACTCTCATAGTTATGGTCTACCTATGATGTCAATTACAGGCCTCTCTCATCTCTTTAAAGTGGGAGAACTTGCACAATTGGTCGCTGACTAAATACTTTTTTCCCCACTGTATGAACAAGAAGATATCCTAGAGCCAGAGACACTTATTACAAGTTCTTCATTTTAGCCAAATAGGGAACTTCGCTATTTGGTCTCTATATGCTCTACAAGGCTGTGTGGATAAGGGTTGTATGAGAAGAACAACATTTTAATGAGTTAAGCTACTCAGTATCATGTCTATTACTATAGTATGCTAATATGCAAATAGCCTCTCCAGAGAGAAAGCTGATTTGAAGTCTAATGCCACCTATTTGCACTGATGAGGGACAAAAGCCCCAAAACATGTCTCTGCAAATGGTTTGTCTTGTTTGACTACTTATTAGTCATGTGGCAAGGATAGTTAAAGGGTCAATACTTATTATTAGGATTGCCACATCCAATATGTGGCACTAGAGTTCAAGTCCTTGTCTTCTCTGAAGATTGGCATATTTAAATTTCCAGAGGAGCTTTGCAGGACTTATTAAGTCTCCTTACATCATTTTAGCATTCTCTACAAGTAGAACTGTTACCCTTACCTACAGTATGCTATAAAAACAAAACATTAATGTCAGTCTTGCAGAAGAAAACAAAAAAACACAAATACTAAGTGTGAATAATAAGAAATGTTTAATTGCAACTTTCTATTTCTAACAATCAATAAATATAAGGTTTGAAAGGGCACCATGGCACAAATGGTGGCAAAGAAATAAACTTACATAATGCTTTGTCATTAGATTATATAAAATAAATTAATTTTGTGTATTGAGGTGGATTAGATGGTTCTGCATATGGCTTCGTAACATTGGACCTTGAGTTTGCATCCCAACTTATTTAATTGCTGAAACATTACATAATTTAAGAAATCAATGATGCCACTAGAAAGTATGTATAAAGTGTTGTCAGATGACTCATCTATGTACCTTCCCTTGTCACTCCTTTAGCAGAGATACTCTATGTGGGTTCTCCTACCATACCTAATTGCAGCCCTGACTTTCAAGGAACAAGAAGTTTTATTTCTTCAGCAATTTGCTCACAACGTTTGTCTCATGGATTCACTCAGTAGGGGGATCATCTATTCACAACCAATTTCCGATGTGTCCTTTCTTACCTTCTCTCTTGGCTTGACATATCCATAAATAAGAGGAGCAAAGTTCTAATCTTAAAATATATATTTTGAGATATCCTTTTAGGTAATATTTATGCTATACACTCACCGGCCACTTTATTAGGTACACCATGCTAGTAACGGGTTGGACCCCCTTTTGCCTTCAGAACTGCCTCAATTCTTCGTGGCATAGATTCAACAAGGTGCTGGAAGCATTCCTCAGACATTTTGGTCCATATTGACATGATGGCATCACACAGTTGCCGCAGATTTGTCGGCTGCACATCCCAAAGATGCTCCATACAAGGCAGGATGGATCCATGCTTTCATGTTGTTTACGCCAAATTCTGACCCTACCATCCGAATGTCGCAGCAGAAATCGAGACTCATCAGACCAAGCAACGTTTTTCCAATCTTCTACTGTCCAATTTCGATGAGCTTGTACAAATTATAGCCTCAGTTTCCTGTTCTTAGCTGAAAGGAGTGGTACCCGGTGTGGTCTTCTGCTGCTGTAGCCCATCTGCCTCAAAGTTCGACGCACTGTGCGTTCAGAGATGCTCTTAGGCCTACCTTGGTTGTAACGGGTGGCGATTTGAGTCACTGTTGCCTTTCTATCAGCTCGAACCAGTCTGCCCATTCTCCTCTGACCTCTGGCATCAACAAGGCATTTCCGCCCACAGAACTGCCGCTCACTGGATTTTTTTTCTTTTTTGGACCATTCTCTGTAAACCCTAGAGATGGTTGTGCGTGAAAATCCCAGTAGATCAGCAGTTTCTGAAATACTCAGACCAGCCCTTCTGGCACCAACAACCATGCCACGTTCAAAGGCACTCAAATCACCTTTCTTCCCCATACTGATGCTCGGTTTGAACTGCAGGAGATTGTCTTGACCATGTCTACATGCCTAAATGCACTGAGTTGCCGCCATGTGATTGGCTGATTAGAAATTAAGTGTTAACAAGAAGTTGGACAGGTGTACCTAATAAAGTGGCCGGTGAGTGTATATGTCTATACTAGCTGTACTACCCGGCTTCGCCCGGGTTAATGACTGCTGTTAGCAAAATAGAATGTGTTAACAAAAATTTATTCTGCACACAAAAACCACAAAACAAATAGATAGAAATGAAATTATTAAAAGGCAAAAACTAAGCTAATAGAAGAATTTCACAACATATATTTTTGTTATACTGAGAATGTCTTTGTTGCCTATATTAACCAATCAGAGCTCAGGTTAATTAACTGTAGCAAAATAGAAGCTGAGCTGTGATTGGTTGCTATTGGCAGCCTGATAAATCCCCAGCCAACAGGAAGCCCTCCCCCCTGGCAGTATATATTAGCTAACACATACACATAATAGACAGGTCATGTGACTGACAGCTGCCGTATTTCCTATATGGTACATTTGTTGCTCTTGTAGTTTGCCTGCTTATTAATCAGATTTTTATTTTTGAAGGATAATACTAGACTTGTGTGTGTTTTAGGGCGAGTTTCATGTGTCAAGTTGTGTGTGTTGAGTTGCGTGTGGCGACATGCATGTAGCGACTTTTGTGAGATGAGTTTTGTGTGGTGACATGCGTGTAGCAACTTTTTGTGTGTCGAGTTGCATGTGACAGGTTAGTGTAGCAAGTTGTGTGCAGCAAGATTTGTGCATGGCGAGTTTTGCGCGTGGCGAGTTTTATGTGTGGTGCGTTTTGAGTATGTGCAAGTTTTGTGTGAGGCAACTTTTGCATGTGGTGCAACTTTTGTACATGTGGCAATTTTTCTGTGTGTGCAAGTTTTGTATGAGGTGAGTTTTCCATGAGGTGAGTTTTGCACGTGTGGCGAGTTTTGCGTGAGCCTAGTTTTGCATATGGCGAGTTTTGCATGTAGCGAGTTTTGCGCGTTGCGAGTTTTGAGTGGTGACTTTTGTGTTTCGACTTTTATGTGGCGAGGTTGGTGTGTGTGTGGTGAAATGTGTGCTGAGGGTCGTATATGTGTTCAAGCACGTGGTAGTGTGTGGCGCATTTTGTGTTTGTGTTCATATCCCCGTGTGTGGTGAGTATCCCATGTCGGGGCCCCACCTTAGCAACTGTACGGTATATACTCTTTGGCGCCATCGCTCTCATTCTTTAAGTCCTCATTGTTCACATCTGGCAGCTGTCAATTTTCCTCCAACACTTTTCCCTTCACTTTTTCCCCATTATGTAGATAGGGGCAAAATTGTTTGGTGAATTGGAACGCGGGGGGTTAAAATTTCACCTCACAACATAGCCTATGACGCTCTCGGGGTCCAGACGTGTGACTGTGCAAAATTTTGTGGCTGTAGCTGCGACGGTGCAGATGCCAATCCCGGACATACACACATACATACACACACATTCAGCTTTATATATTAGATATACCTGTATGTAATCTCCTGTATATAGTATATACCTGTGTGTCATCTCACCTATATATAGTATATATCTGTGTGTCATCTCCTCCTGTATATAGTATATACCTGTATGTCATCTCCTCCTGTATGTAGTATGTACCTGTATGTCATCTCCTCCTCTATATAGTATATACCTGTGTGTCATCTCTCCTGTATATAGTATATATCTGTGTGTCATCTCCTCCTGTATATAGTATATACCTGTGTGTCATCTCCCCTGTAAATAGTATATACCTGTGTGTCATCTCCTCCTGTATATAGTATATATCTGTATGTCATCTCCTCCTGTATTAGCCCTCGTTCACACGTTATTTGGTCAGTATTTTTACCTCAGTATTTGTAAGCTAAATTGGCAGCCTGATAAATCCCCAGCCTACAGGAAGCCCACCCCCTGGCAGTATATATTAGCTCACACATACACATAATAGACTGGTCATGTGACTGACAGCTGCCGAATTCCTATATGGTACATTTGTTGCTCTTGTAGTTTGTCTGCTTATTAATCAGATTTTTATTTTTGAAGGATAATACCAGACTTGTGGGTGTTTAAGGGCGAGTTTCGTGTGTCAAGTTGTTTGTTGTTGAGTTGCGTGTGGCGACATGCATGTAGGGACTTTTGTGAGATGAGTTTTGTGTGGCGAAATGCATGTAGCAACTTTTTGTGTGTCGAGTTGCATGTGACAGGTTAGTGTAGAAAGTTGTGTGCAGCAAGTTTTGCGCATGGCGAGTTTTGCGCATGGCGAGTTTTATGTGTGGTGCCTTTTGAGTATGTGCAAGTTTTGTGTGAGGCAACTTTTGCATGTGTTGCAACTTTTGTGCATGTGGCAATTTTTCTGCGTGTGGCAATTTTTCTGCGTGTGCAAGTTTTGCGTGTGGCGAGTTTTCCATGAGGTGAGTTTTGCACGTGTGGCGAGTTTTGCATGTGGAGAGTTTTGCACGTGGCGAGTTTTGAACGGCAACTTTTGTGTTTCTACTTTTATGTGGCGAGGTTGGTGTATGTGTGGTGAAATGTGTGCTGAGGGTGGTATATGTGTTCGAGCACGTGGTAGTGTGTGGCGCATTTTGTGTGTGTGTTCATATCCCCGTGGTGGTGTGGTGATTATCCCATGTTGGGGCCCCACCTTAGCAACTGTACAGTATATACTCTTTGGCGCCATCGTTGTCATTCTTTAAGTCCCCCTTGTTCACATCTGGCAGCTGTTAATTTGCCTCCAACACTTTTCCTTTCATTTTTTCCCCATTATGTAGATAGGGGCAAAATTGTTTGGTGAATTGGAAAGCGCGGGGTTAAAATTTCACCTCACAACATAGCTTTGACGCTCTCGGGGTCCAGACGTGTGACTGTGCAAAATTTTGTGCCTGTAGCTGCGACGCCTCCAACACTTTTTCTTTCACTTTTTCCCCATTATGTAGATAGGGGCAAAATTGTTTGGTGAATTGGAAAGCGCGGGGTTAAAATTTCACCTCACAATATAGCCTATGATGCTCTCGGGGTCCAGACGTGTGACTGTACAAAATTTTGTGGCTGTAGCTGCGACGGTTCAGATGCCAATCCCGGACATACATACATACACACATTCAGCTTTATATATTAGATGTAGGCACCTAGTGGTTGTTATTCTACTATCTAGTCATGGTATCATTTTGCCAGACGTTAGCGTTTTCATCAGCATTTTTGGAAAACAATATAAGAGCCGACCGATCTTTACTAAGCTCACCTATTAGGCATAAATTGTCAGTAGGTTCACTTTAATCTGTGACAATGCAGACTGGCCTATGTATTTTGCAGATTTTATGCTGTACTTAAAAGGGATTTACTACTTAAGATATGCAATGAGTAACCAAAACATAAATAAAACACGAACACACACAAAACTTTGCAATATACTAGCTTTCTGGATAATTGGGTTTTGTTCAGTTAACTATCGACATCTTCAAGAAATGAAAAAATGTGCTACATTTTTGGACAATGTTCAGGGTGGACACATATGAACTAGCCCACCTTTCAGAGTCATTACATAGATGTCCATTGTAAATGGAGTATACACTGTTGGGAGTTTCACCAAATGTGAGTAGACATCTGTGACAACCCTGAGGGGCCCAAGTCTATTGTATAAAGTAACTGATTATAAGCCAATATATAGAAAAACGCTAGAACGTAAGAGAAACTTAAGAGTATGTTCATGAGATCAGATACATAACATATTCAATTTTCTAACTGGACCATCCACGGAATATTGAAGTACCAGCATAGAGAGGATTTAAAAAAAAATAAAAAAATTCCATCCGTGCACAGAAGAAAAGATATAATGTGTAAAATTCAGCAGTGCTACAGATTCAACATTTGCACCCTGTCAATTTATGCTGAAGATTTTTATCGTAACGCAAAGAGTGAAATTTAGGAAAATCCTCAGCATTTCCACAGCAAATCCAAATACTTTAGTGTGGAATTTGCTGTGAAATAGTCGTACGTGAAAATTTCACAGCCGATAGTCCCATGTGGACACCCTTTTAGGACTTTTTGCAATATTCTAGCCTTTTGGCCAAGTGGTCAGTAGTCCGCTATCAGCCTTACAAATTGGTTGGAATAGCAAACTTGTCAACATGTGTGCCGAGTATCTCAATTGTATAAGTATAATCGAAATAGCGGTAACGCATGTGCAATATTCACATATACTGTACATTATCACACTCAGTCTGCATTTGTTTGAGGTAAAATGACTGTAAATGAAGAAAAAGGATGCGGCATATTAAATAAGTTCACTTTAAATTTAAAAAAAGCATCATCTAACAAGCAGTGAGTCCAAGATCGCCTCTCCTAAATGATCCTACATTGACAAATGATGCCAAAGACTTTCATTGCAATGCAAATAAAGGAAAACAGGTGAAACATAGCATGAATCTGTGATTGAAACCTGTCTGCAGTCAGTTCACATCGCTGCCTTATGTTTCAAATTGACGTGCTCATCTTGTCTTGTAAGAAAAAAAAAATCTCATAATCAGTTTTAGCACCCCAGAGCCTTTCCAATTCTCAAAGTAATATTCCAAACAGCTCAAGTGGAGCAAATAATACAGAACTCGGTATCCAAGCTACTGCAATGCTATCAAATGGCAGAACTCCGATAATAGGGGCTGCCGTAAATTTATGAGACATTTTGCAGCAAGCCTGGGCCGCAGCGTTGCACTTAAATGAATAGTGCTTGGCATGTGTCTGATTTTCTCAAATTCGTCTCTGAGGTGCTAAAGCTAACAGCTTGTTACTCAGACATGGAGTAAGTGGTTTAACATGGCTTAACTGAAAGAAAACTACATCTGGATGGGGCGAAATTAATTGGTTTCCGCTCTTTGCAAATTTGAAAATGTAACGTAAAAATCCTGGTCTTTTCGGTAATTCCCAAAAGCAGGTTCTTATCTGCAGTCATTAAAAAAAAAATCTAAATAACGGAAATGAATGGTCGGAGTCTACAAGAAGTAAATAAGACGTATTGTCATTACTTTTAAAAGGAGTCATTAAAATTAATGGCAGGAATGAACCTCTGCGAAGAAGACAGAACAGCATTTCTTCTGAGAGGTTACAGAGATGGTATGGTAGGAGACAACAAGGAGAATTGCTGCGGGCGTCAGTGACAAGGAGAATACACAATCAAATAGAATATAGGGGCTTTCTTGAGTGAATGCTCTTTATAGAATTGCTACCAAAGAACAAGGGATATTACAACTTTAACCCCAGGTCTTGCACTAGGAAATCAGATAGTTGCAGCTATTAATACAATATGGTTGTGAGAATCCGCTCAGGATGCACAACGTGATTCAGGTCTCCAGCCAGATGAATGCTTTCATTAGATATTGTCTCTTACCTCCATGAGCACAATCACTTCTTCTAAATACTGCAGGACAGCAGTGCATAAAACAAGCGCTCCGCCCTAGCCCTTCAGAGAGCTTGACATAATATTTTGGGATTTTTACATCTGTCTATTATTTATCAGTTTAGGTATCCTCATAACTTTACCTGTACCTAAAGTTCTCGGTTACTTACCTCTTCTACATTACTATAATAATAATAATAATAATTTTTATTTATATAGCGCCAACATATTCCGCAGCGCTTAACAACTTATAGAGGGGACTTGTACAGACAATAGACATTACAGCATAACAGAAATCACAGTTCAAAACAGATACCAGGAGGAATGAGGGCCCTGCTCGCAAGCTTACAAACTATGAGGAAAAGGGGAGACACGAGAGGTGGATGGTAACAATTGCTTTAGTTATTTGGACCAGCCATAGTGTAGGGCTTGGGTGTTCATGTAAAGCTGCATGAACCAGTTAACAGCCTAAGTATGTAGCAGTACAGACACAGAGTGATATTAACTGCATAAAGTGTATGAGAACACGATGCAAGGAACCTGATTATGTGTTTTTTTTTTCTATTTTTAATAGGCCACACAGGGATAGTTAGGTTAATGCGTTGAGGCGGTAGGCCAGTCTGAACAAATGCGTTTTTAGGGCACGCTTAAAACTGTGGGGATTGGGGATTAATCGTATTAACCTAGGTAGTGCATTCCAAAGAATCGGCGCAGCACGTGTAAAGTCTTGGAGACGGGAGTGGGAGGTTCTGATTATTGAGGATGCTAACCTGAGGTCATTAGCGGAGCGGAGGGCATGGGTAGGGTGGTAGACTGAGACCAGGGAGGAGATGTAGGGTGGTGCTGAGCCATGGAGTGCTTTGTGGATGAGGGTAGTAGTTTTGTACTGGATTCTGGAGTGGATGGGTAGCCAGTGTAATGACTGGCACAGGGTAGAGGCATCGGTGTAACGGTTGGTGAGGAATATGATCCTGGCAGCAGCATTCAGGACAGATTGGAGTGGGGAGAGTTTGGTAAGAGGGAGGCCGATTAGTAGAGAGTTACAATAGTCCAGACGGGAATGAATAAGAGAAACAGTAAGAGTTTTTGCAGAGTCGAAAGTAAGAAAAGGGCAAATTCTAGAAATGTTTTTGAGATGCAGATAAGAAGAGCGAGCCAGTGATCGGATGTGGGGGGTGAATGAAAGCTCGGAATCAAGGATGACCCCAAGGCAGCGGGCATGTTGCTTTGGAGTAATGATTGAACCGCACACGGAGATGGCAATGTCAGGCAAAGGTAGGTTAGTAGAGGGAGAGAACACGAGGAGTTCAGTTTTTGACAGGTTCAGTTTCAGATAGAGAAAGGACATGATGTTAGAGACAGCGGTAAGACAATCACTGGTGTTTTCTAAGAAGGTCGGAGTGAAAGCAGGAGAAGAGGTGTATAATTGGGTGTCATCAGCATAGAGATGGTACTGGAACCCAAATCTACTGATTGTTTGTCCAATAGGGGCAGTATACAAAGAGAAGAGGAGGGGGCCTAGGACTGATCCTTGAGGAACCCCAACAGTAAGGGGAAGGTGAGAGGAGGAGGAACCAGCAAAACATACAGTGAAGGATCGGTCAGAGAGATAGGAGGAGAACCAAGAGAGAACAGTGTCCTTGATGCCGATGGAGCGGAGCATAGTTAGGAGGAGCTGATGATCCACAGTGTCGAATGCTGCAGAAGGATCCAATAGATTTAGAATGGAGTAGTGACCATTAGATTTAGCTGTTAGTAGGTCATTAGAGACTTTAGTGAGGGCAGTTTCAGTAGAGTGTAAAGAGCGGAAGCCAGATTGAAGAGGGCCGAGAAGAGAATTATCTGAGAGATAGCGGGTAAGACGGGAGTGGACCAGGCGTTCGAGGAGTTTAGAGATGAAGGGAAGATTAGAGACAGGTCTATAATTAGCGGCACAGTTTTGGTGGAGGGAGGGTTTTTTAAGTAATGGATGTATGATGGCATGCTTAAATGAGGAGGGAAAAATACCGGAAGTGAGGGAAAGGTTGAATATTTTTGTTATGTGAGAGGTGACAGCCGGGGAAAGGGACTGGAGGAGATGTGACGGAATGGGGTCACTGGTGCAAGTGGTCGGGCGAGAAGATGCAAGGAGCCTGCTTACTTCTTCTTCAGTAACTGGTTCAAAGTCAGAGAGTGAACTAGATGCAGTGGGGGAGGGAGGACAGTGCCTGGTATGAAGAGATTGGGAGATGATTTCCTGTCGAATGTGGTCAATTTTTTCTTTGAAGTAATTGGCCAGATCGTGAGCGTGGAGATCTGTGGTTGGGGCCTGCTCTCTTGGGTTGAGTAGGGACTGGAAAGTGTCGAAGAGACGTTTAGGGTTATTGGACAGTGAGGTGATGAGGGTGTTGAAATAGGTTTGTTTGGAGAGGTGAAGGGCAGAGTTGTATGTTTTTAGCATGAACTTATAATGGATGAAATCTTCGGGTAGATTAGATTTTCTCCACAGACGTTCGGCGCACCTGGAGCATCGCTGCAGGAAGCGTGTTTGCAGCGTGTGCCACGGTTGTCGCCGTCTGTCAAGTTGCTCTATGTATAGGAGGAGCAGCTTCATCCAGGGCACTTTGCAGGGTTTCATTGTAATGGTTCAGAGCAGAATCAGGACATGAGATGGAGGAGATTGGGGCCAATGTTTATATTCAGGACCAAGAAATACAAGTAGCCCTAAAAGTTCCTTCACACGCCATGTTCTTTTGATAAGCATTGTTTGCCGTATAAAACCACAGCATTTTACAGTACCAGCAAACTTAATGAGATTTCTATAATCTCAAACACGCTACTTTTTTTTTCTTTGCATATTTGAAGCAGTTTCAAATCCGCAGCATGTCAATCCTTTCAGCATTTCTGCATTCTAATTAATGGGAAAAACGCATAAAAAAAAACACAAGCAAAACCAGATTTCTTTATGCAGTGTTTTTCCTGCCCAGAAACACATTTTTGATGCAGATATATCTGCAGAAAACACTTAAGCGGTGCACATACCCTAAAACCTGAAAGCAAAACCTTTGAGGCACCTTTATCAGTATTGGGCAGCCTAATCCACTGGTCCAAATAGCATATGCGATCCCCGCTGACCTAGTAATTTAGATTCGAAGAGATACAGACTAGTATATAATATCTACGGTCTCCACTAGGGTTGATTGAAAAGCTTCGGATAAGAGCTTATCCGAATTGCTATAGCACTTACCAAATCGCTGCATCGGTAACATGGATACCTGTTCGTTGGGCTCTCCATGCATGTGTTGGGACTTTTACACAGCAGCGACACATGCAGCTGCGGCACCAAACAGCTGATTATCGGGAGCGCTACAGGAATCCAGGTTACCGAGGCAGCTATTCGGGAAGCGCTATAGCTATTTGGATAAGTTCTTATCCGAAGCTACTCGATCAACCATAGTCTCCACAACAGAGGGCAGCATGAATTACAGACAGGTCCATACACTACAAGAATCTTTATTTTACTCTGAAAAAGTGTGATAAATTAACTTTGTGAGAGGCGTGGAGCCCAACCACGGGGACAGAAGCCTCTTGCTTGCACTCACCTGCTTCTCCATATCTGGCTGGTAACTTCTCATATGGAAATAAAGTGAGACCAGTTAATTAATCAAAGCTAAGTGGGGAGAAGCAGAAGGACCACACAGTGGACAGTTCTCCCCATGCCTGGCTCGCTCTTCAAGTACAGTTTCACAGTAACTGTCTTGATTTCTTGCTTACCTTTGCTTGGCTGACCAGTTCACCTTAAAGAAGTTTTTTCGAGCCTTTGATATTGATGAGCTCTCCTTTAGATAAGCCAAAAATATCACATTGGCAGTAGTGATGAGGGAATATACTCGTTACTCGACATTTCTCGAGCATGCTCGGCGGTCCTCCAAGTATTTTTTAGTGCTTGGAGATTTAGTTTTTCTTGCTGCAGCTGAATGATTTAGCCAGCATAAATACATGTGGGGGTTGCCTGGTTGCTAGGGAGTCCCCACATGTACTTATGCTAGCTAACAGATGTAAATCATTCAGCTGCGTCAAGAAAAACTAAATCTCCGAGCACTAAAAAATACTCGGAGGACCCCCGAGCATGCTCAAGAAATCTTGAGTAACGAGTATATTCGCTAATCACTAATTGGCAGAGAACCAATTTTAGATACCTCAACCAATAAGAGAATTTCTTGGACAACGAAGCTTGTGTTTACCAGACAAATTAAGTGCCTAATATTATATTAATTCACTGTTTGGTACAGGTGCAGGACCACTTGACATCAATGGCTTATTGTAAGGATAGGGTATATTTATAGCAAAGATAATCCCTCTATTGCAAACATGGAAAACTGAAATTTAGTTATAACTGTTCTGTTATCTGTGTCTACATAATAGTCTCCAACCAAAGCAAAAAGGTATCTGCATGGACCATCTACCACTGAAACTCAAGTCTCATCCCAAAGAGAGGAAGTTTGACAGAACATATATGGCAGGAAGCAAATATTATAGAGCTCGGACCTTGAGACATTTATCGGTACTATGTAGTGCTGTAATGTCTTTGTGCTCATGGCTCTACCACATGCTTGTGTGTTATTGTAGCCCCTTCTCACATAATTTGATAGTGTAGGCCTCTTGCAATAAGGATTAAAGAAAATCAGTCAGTAGAATCAGCCCTCCTAAGCCATCTATATGGGCATGTAGGTCAGTTTCCGGCCCATAGCCCTGAACAGATCATTTACATATAAGAAAACACCCAAGATGGTGCACCACTACATAAAGTTGTATCCAAAATGGCCAACTTCAAAATGGCTGCCATGGTCACCATCCATCTTGAAAGGGTTTCGCCCCTCCCATATACTAGTGTGCCACAAACAGGAAGTTGATATCACCAACTTTTCCCATTTTATTTAGGTATATCCATATAAATGGCCTACCCTGTAAATATTTTGGTGATTTCTGGAAAAGCAGGCAAATCTTAGAGTAGGCTTAGCTTGTGTGCCGGCATTACATCCCTTTTGAAATATACTTACCTCTTTTTGCTCATGGTATTTCACAAGTGGCTGCAGCACATTAGATTGCACCCTTGGCTCTAAGGTCAAGTTAAATGTACACTTTTCAGGGGTAGCATTTAGTCAGGAAGCTATTGCATTTTTACAACCATCTTAAAAGAAATCGGACAACAGGATTTTGTCATGTTCTCAATGGCAAGAGAACATAGCATCAGCATATATAGGAACTAGCTCTTGGAAGATGGGAACTGAGCTGACCATGAACTAAACCTAACGCACAACTAGCAGTGGCCGGGTAGCATGCCTACGTTGATTCTAGATGCCCAGCACCAGCCGGAGGACTAAATAATGCTAGCAGAGGGAAATATTAGTCCTAGCTCACCTCTAGAGAAATACCCCGAAAGGAGACAGAGGCCCCCCACATGTATTGGCGGTGAATCAAGATGAAATAACAAACGTAGTATGAAAATAGGTTTAGCAAATTTGAGGTCCACTTACTACATAGCAGAAGACAGAAAGTACACTTTCATGGTCAGCTGAAAACCCTATCAAAACACCATCCAGAAATTACTTTAAAACTCTGGCATTAACTCATAACACCAGAGTGGCAATTCCTGTTCACAAGAGCTTTCCAGACACAGTAATGAAACTTCAGCTGTGAACTGGAACAAAAATGCAAAAACAAACATGGACAAGAGTCCAACTTATCTAGTAGTTGTCTAGGAGCAGGAACAAGCACAGAGAGGCTTCTGATAACATTGTTGACCGGCAAGCAACTAACAGAGCAGCAAGGTTATATAGCGACTCCCACATCTTGATGGGAACAGGTGAACAGAGAAGATGACAACACCAGTTCAATTCCACCAGTAGCCACCGGGGGAGCCAGAATCCAAATTCACAACAGTACCCCCCCCTCAAGGAGGGGGCACCGAACCCTCACCAGAACCACCAGGGCGATCAGGATGGGCCCTATGAAAGGCACGAACCAGATCAGAGGCATGAACATCAGATGCATTCACCCAAGAATTATCCTCCTGGCCGTATCCCTTCCACTTGACCAGATACTGGAGTCTCCGTCTGGAAACACGAGAGTCTAAGATTTTCTCCACAACGTACTCCAACTCACCCTCAACCAACACCGGAGCAGGAGGCTCAACGGAAGGCACAACCGGTACCTCATACCTGCGCAATAATGACCGATGAAAAACGTTATGAATAGAAAAGGATGCAGGGAGGTCCAAACGGAAGGAAACAGGGTTAAGAATCTCCAATATCTTATACGGGCCGATGAACCGAGGCTTAAACTTAGGAGAAGAGACCCTCATAGGGACAAAACGAGAAGACAACCACACCAAATCCCCAACACAAAGCCGAGGACCAACACGACGGTGGCGGTTGGCAAAAAGCTGAGTCTTCTCCTGGGACAACCTCAAATTGTCCACCACCTGCCCCCAGATCTGATGCAATCTCTCTACCACAGCATCCACTCCAGGACAATCCGAAGTTTCCACCTGACCAGAGGAAAATCGAGGATGAAACCCCGAATTACAGAAAAACGGGGACACCTAAGTGGCAGAGCTGGCCCGATTATTGAGAGCGAACTCCGCCAATGGCAAAAAAGCAACCCAATCATCCTGGTCAGCAGACACAAAACACCTCAGATATGTCTCCAGGGTCTGATTAGTCCGCTCGGTCTGGCCATTCGTCTGAGGATGGAAAGCAGACGAAAAAGATAAATCTATGCCCATCCTAGCACAGAATGCCCGCCAAAATCTAGACACGAATTGGGTCCCTCTGTCAGAAATGATATTCTCAGGAATACCATGCAAACGAACAACATTTTGAAAAAACAGAGGAACCAACTCGGAAGAAGAAGGCAACTTGGGCAGAGGAACCAAATGGACCATCTTAGAGAAACGGTCACACACCACCCAGATGACAGACATCTTCTGAGAAACAGGCAGATCTGAAATAAAATCCATCGAGATGTGCGTCCAAGGCCTCTTAGGAATAGGCAAGGGCAACAATAATCCACTAGCCCGAGAGCAACATGGCTTGGCCCGAGCACAAACGTCACAAGACTGCACAAAGCCTCGCACATCTCGTGACAGGGAAGGCCACCAGAAGGACCTTGCCACCAAATCCCTGGTACCAAAAATGCCGGGATGACCTGCCAACGCAGAAGAATGAACCTCAGAGATGACTCTACTGGTCCAATCATCAGGAACAAACAGTTTATCAGGTGGGCAACGATCCGGTCTATCCGCCTGAAACTCCTGCAAGGCCCGCCGCAGGTCTGGAGAAACGGCTGACAATACCACTCCATCCTTAAGGATACCTGTGGGCTCAGAGTTACCAGGCGAGTCAGGCTCAAAACTCCTAGAAAGGGCATCCGCCTTAACATTCTTAGAACCCGGTAGGTATGACACCACAAAATTAAACCGAGAGAAAAATAATGACCAGCGCGCCTGTCTAGGATTCAGGCGCCTGGCGGTCTCAAGATAAATCAAGTTTTTGTGGTCAGTCAATACCACCACCGGATGTCTGGCCCCCTCAAGCCAATGGCGCCACTCCTCAAAAGCCCACTTCATGGCCAAAAGCTCCCGATTCCCAACATCATAATTCCGCTCAGCGGGCGAAAATTTACGGGAAAAGAAGGCACAAGGCCTCATCACGGAGCAGTCAGAACTTTTCTGCGACAACACTGCCCCAGCTCCGATCTCAGAAGCGTCGACCTCAACCTGAAAAGGTAGAGCAACATCAGGCTGACGCAACACAGGGGCAGAGGAAAAACGGCGCTTAAGCTCCCGAAAGGCCTCCACAGCGTCAGGGGACCAATCAGCAACATCAGCACCCTTCTTAGTCAAATCGGTCAATGGCTTAGCAATATCCGAAAAACCAGCAATAAATCGACGATAAAAGTTAGCAAAGCCCAAAAATTTCTGAAGACTCTTAAGAGAAGAGGGCTGCGTCCAATCACAAATAGCTTGAACCTTGACAGGATCCATTTCAATGGAAGAGGGAGAAAAAATATATCCCAAAAAGGAAATCCTCTGTACCCCAAAAACACACTTAGAACCCTTCACACACAAAGAATTAGACCGCAAAACCTGGAAAACCCTCCTGACTTGCTGGACATGAGAGTCCCAATCATCCGAGAAAATCAGAATATCATCCAGATACACAATCATAAATTTATCCAAATAATCGCGAAAAATATCATGCATAAAGGACTGGAAAACTGACGGAGCATTTGAAAGACCAAAAGGCATCACTAAATACTCAAAGTGGCCCTCGGGCATATTAAATGCGGTTTTCCACTCATCCCCCTGCCTGATTCGCACCAAATTATACGCCCCACGAAGGTCAATCTTAGAGAACCACTTAGCCCCCTTTATGCGAGCAAACAAATCAGTCAGCAACGGCAATGGGTATTGATATTTTACAGTGATTTTATTCAAAAGCCGATAATCGATACATGGTCTCAAAGAGCCGTCTTTTTTTGACACAAAGAAAAAACCGGCTCCTAAGGGAGATGACGATGGACGAATATGTCCCTTTTCCAAGGACTCCTTTATATATTCTCGCATAGCAGCATGTTCAGGCACAGACAGATTAAATAAATGACCCTTTGGGTATTTACTACCCGGGATTAAATCTATGGCACAATCGCACTCTCGGTGCGGAGGTAAAGAACCAAGCTTGGATTCTTCAAAGACGTCACGATAGTCAGACAGGAACTCAGGAATTTCAGAGGGAATAGATGATGAAATGGAAACCACAGGTACATCCCCATGAGCCCCCTTACATCCCCAGCTCAACACAGACATAGCTTTCCAGTCGAGGACTGGGTTGTGAGATTGCAGCCAAGGCAATCCTAGCACCAAATCATCATGTAGATTATGCAGCACCAGAAAGCGAATAATCTCCTGGTGATCCGGATTAATACGCATAGTTACTTGTGTCCAGTATTGTGGTTTATTATTAGCCAATGGGGTGGAGTCAATCCCCTTCAGAGGAATAAGAGTCTCCAAAGGCTCTAAATCATACCCACAGCGTTTGGCAAAGGACCAATCCATAAGACTCAAAGCGGCGCCAGAGTCGACATAGGCGTCCGTGGTAATAGATGACAAAGAGCAAATCAGGGTCACAGATAGAATAAACTTAGACGGTAAGGTGCAAATGGAAACAGATTTATCAAGCTTTTTAGTGCGCTTAGAGCATGCTGATATAACATGAGTAGAATCACCACAATAGAAACACAACCCATTTTTCCGTCTAAAATTCTGCCGCTCGCTTCGGGACAGAATTCTATCACACTGCATACTCTCTGGCGACTTCTCAGTGGACACCGCCAGATGGTGCACTGGTTTGCGCTCCCGCAAACGCCTATCGATCTGAATAGCCATTGTCATGGACTCATTCAGACCCGCAGGCACAGGGAACCCCACCATAACATCCTTAATGGCATCAGAGAGACCCGCTCTGAAAGTCGCCGCCAGGGCGCACTCATTCCACTGAGTAAGCACAGACCATTTACGGAATCTTTGACAGTAAATTTCCGCTTCATCTTGCCCCTGAGATAGGGACATCAAAGTTTTTTCTGCCTGAAGCTCCAAATGAGGTTCGTCATAAAGCAACCCCAAGGCCAGAAAAAACGCATCCACATTGAGCAACGCAGGATCCCCTGGTGTCAATGAAAAAGCCCAGTCTTGAGGGTCGCCCCGGAGCAAGGAAATCACAATCCTGACCTGCAGTGCAGGGTCTCCGGCAGAGCGAAATTTCAGGGACAAAAATAATTTGCAATTATTTCGAAAATTCTGAAACCCAGATCTATTCCCCGAGAAAAATTCCGGCAAAGGAATTCTCGGCTCAGATACAGGTGCATGACAAACAAAGTCTTGCAAATTTTGTACCTTCGTGGCGAGATTATTCAAACCTGCAGTTACACTCTGAAGATCCATTACAAACAGGTGGACACAGAGCCATTCAAAGATTAGAAGGAGAAAAAAAAAAAAAATTCTCAGCAGACTTCTTATTTCTCTCCTTTCTCAGCCAAGGATTTTAACCCTTTAGTGGGCCGGTCAAACTGTCATGTTCTCAATGGCAAGAGAACATAGCATCAGCATATATAGGAACTAGCTCTTGGAAGATGGGAACTGAGCTGACCATGAACTAAACCTAACGCACAACTAGCAGTGGCCGGGTAGCATGCCTACGTTGATTCTAGATGCCCAGCACCAGCCGGAGGACTAAATAATGCTAGCAGAGGGAAATATTAGTCCTAGCTCACCTCTAGAGAAATACCCCGAAAGGAGACAGAGGCCCCCCACATGTATTGGCGGTGAATCAAGATGAAATAACAAACGCAGTATGAAAATAGGTTTAGCAAATTTGAGGTCCACTTACTACATAGCAGAAGACAGAAAGTACACTTTCATGGTCAGCTGAAAACCCTATCAAAACACCATCCAGAAATTACTTTAAAACTCTGGCATTAACTCATAACACCAGAGTGGCAATTCCTGTTCACAAGAGCTTTCCAGACACAGTAACGAAACTTCAGCTGTGAACTGGAACAAAAATGCAAAAACAAACATGGACAAGAGTCCAACTTATCTAGTAGTTGTCTAGGAGCAGGAACAAGCACAGAGAGGCTTCTGATAACATTGTTGACCGGCAAGCAACTAACAGAGCAGCAAGGTTATATAGCGACTCCCACATCTTGATGGGAACAGGTGAACAGAGAAGATGACAACACCAGTTCAATTCCACCAGTAGCCACCGGGGGAGCCAGAATCCAAATTCACAACAGGATTTCATATCTCAAATTAATTACATATATGCAAAGCCACATTAATGATGATTAAGTCTTTACCTTTTTCATAGAAATAGGTTTTGCTGTTTTAAAGAAATCCGTAGTTGAAATTCTATACTAATAGACAGATCTCTTGCCTCTTTCCCTATTTCCCACCAGCTGCCTGCTTTCTGCCTCTCTCCCTATTTCCCACCCACTGCCTAACATAGTAACATAGTTAGCAAGGCCGAAAAAAGACATTTGTCCATCCAGTTCAGCCTATATTCCATCAGACTAAATTCCCAGATCTACGTCTTTCTAAAGAACCTAATAACTGTAAGATACAATATTGTTACACTCTCTTGAACACCTCGAATGAGTTCACCATCACCACCTCCTCAGGCAAGGAATTCCAGATTCTCACTTCCTTAACAGTAAAGAATCCTCTTCTATGTTGGTGGAAAAACCTTCTCTCCTCCAGAGAATGCCCCCTTGTGACCATCACGTTCCTTGGTATAAACAGATCCTTGGAGAGATATTTGTATTGTTCCCTTATACATGGTTATTATATCGCCCATCAGTCTTTTTTCTAGACTAAATAATCCTAGTTTTGCTAATCTCTCTAGGTATTGCAGTTCCCCATCCCCTTTATTAATTTTGTTGCCCTCCTTCGTACTCGCTCTAGTTCCATTATAGCCTTCCTGAGCACCGGTGCCCAAAACTGTACACAGTACTCCAAGTGCGGTCTAACCAGGGATTTGTACAGAGGCAGTATAATTCTCTCATCATGTGTATCCAGACCTCTTTTAATGCACCCCATGATCCGGTTAGCCTTAGCAGCTACTGCCTGGCACTGACTGCTCCAGGAAAGTTTATCATTAGCTAGGATCCCCAAGTCCTTCTCCCTGTCAGATTTACCCAGTGATTTCCCATTCAGTGTGTAATGGTGATATTGATTCGATCTTCCCATGTGTATAACCTTACATTTATCATTGTTAAACCGCATCTGCCACCTCTCGGCCCAATTTTCCAACTTATCCAGATCCTTCTGTAGCAGAATACTATTTTCTCTTGTATTGACTGCTTTACATAATTTTGTATCATCTGCAAATATCAATATTTTACTGTGTAAACCTTCTACCAGATTGTTAATAAATATGTTGAAGAGAATAGGACCCAACACCGACCCTGCGGTACCCCACTGGTCACTGTGACCCAGTTAGAGAATATACCATTTATAACCACCTTCTGCTTTCTATCACTAAGCCGGCGGCAGCTTTTGCTGGATCCGTATTTTTCAAAATTCGCCGGATTGAGCCTGACGGCAAAAACCTGATGTGTGAAAGGGGCCTAACCCTGTAAGTTAACTGCCCAGTCATAATCTTCATCTAACCATGTCTGAATTATTCCCACTATGTCATAGTTAACAGTAGATATTTCTGCTTCTAGTTCTCCCTATTTCTCACCTGCTGCCTCACTCTCCCTATTACCCACCTGCTGACTGCCTCCTGTCTCTGACTGACAGGTCACTCATGTTTCAGTGGCCCGATTTCTCTAAAACTGCAAAATGGATTTCTAAAAGAAAGGTAAGCAATTACTGAGCATTAAAGTATCTTCACATACATGCTGTTATTTTGGGGTATAAAATCTAGATAACCGGTTCTCTTTAAAATGTATGTGGATTTCTTCCGTTCTAGATCAGCATTTTTATCTGACTGTGGACAGTAACAAAGTCATTCATTATAGCCATCACAATGAATATTAACTGGCCTTATTATCACCGTACAAGAAAACACTGAATTCAGCTTTCCACTCGAGCTTTGATTCTTCACACTTTGTGTTTTCAATACTAAAACTCACGGCATTAAAAAAAAATGGCCTCCACTTTTTTTCTAGCAGAGTTGCAACAGTAATTGACAATTTTCTTCATTCAAATAATTTAGATAAGGCTGAATATTGACACAGAGGCGATTATGAAAATTCCACCTCACTGTTAGCAGGATGCCAAGGGAGAAAGATCATTATTGTGAATACTGTCTGAATAAGGCAGTGCACAGTACGTGAATTAATCCCCATCACTCCCAACATGAAGACAAAAATAACTATGGGGAGGGAGACTGGATTTCATTCAACTTTTAACTTTCAACCTAATCGCTTTTTTATTTTGATCTGTATATGTTTCACGGTGTTAAACCGTCTTAACAACAAACAACAGATTCCTGCTCAAGTTAGTCAAATCTAAGTAAGAAAGTGAAAGATGTGAACATACAGTATGCAGGGGCACTAAACATACCATTCGGGTGGATTCACACAAAAAGGTTTGCAGTTTTTGGTGCAATTTTTGAGCTAAAGCCAGAAGTATACCCAGGAAAAAGAAAATAAATAAAATGTTATCCTTTTTTGGTGCTTGTTTTTAGTAGATTTTTATGCCTGTGCCAAGCTCTTTACGGCTTTTGCACCATTTTGAAGCAGCTTTACGTTCTCATCATTTTTAGGTTTGCTCAAAATTATGGGAATATCTATAATAATCCAGATGTTCTTACCTAATTCAGCATTTGAGAATTTTCGAAAAGTCTAATTTTTTCCGCAATTGCATTCCAGTACATAAGTAGAGTACAAAATATGTCTGATTTTAATTTATTTTTTTACGTACAGAAAAAGTTTAGCATGGGAAATGATGCAGCTTAGAAAAAGTTTCATAACATTTCACAAAAAATGGTACAAATAAAGTAAAAGTAAAAAAAAAAAAAAATCCAAAGCATCTTTGCTTTTGTGCAAAATTCATCAAACTTTGAGCATCATATTGATGCATTCAGGGCAAATTCTGCCAATGCAAAAAAAAAAGAAGACAAAATAATGATTACAAACTTTATTGATTAATAAGGGCATAAGTTTTTTCTTTATTTTTCACATTTCGTTTGAAATCACATCTGGCTTTGACTTAAAATATAGCCACAAAAAGCGCTTTCACAAAAAAACTTTGTTGGACTTCTAAGGTTAATGAATTGCTTTAATTCACCAATTAGTACCTGTTGATGTGAACTGTGTCTACAATAATAACAGCAAGGCACAACACAATTTAAAGAGAACCGGTCAGCAGGATTTAACGTTCTAAAGTAAAGGCATGGTGCTGTTATACTTATTAAATTGATACCGCCGGTGAAACGATCTGATCTGTGGTTCTTGTTTAATCTAGATTTTAAGTTTTCTTCTAATGATAATTCAGCGCACAAGGCCAGGACTGTGGGTAGGGTCTTCTCCTCCCCTGACCCTTGTGCCTTCCCCTGATGTTTCAATGACAGGTCACTTATTCTTCAGTGATCTGCCTACTGTTTGAAATTTCACAACGCCACCAGTGTCATTGGTGTGGGCAACGTGTGCGCTGCGTGATTTCACAGCCAGTCTTCATGTCTTTAATAAAATGGTGCCAGAGAAAGCTCATGCACAGATCATGATTTTCAGCTTAATGAAGAGGTAATTGAGCCGAGATATATATCTGCGCCTGCTCCACCTCCGGTGCCATTTTATTGAAGAGTGGAATCAAACCGTCCACACGTTGCCCACGCCAATGATGGCAGTGTGAAATTTTACACACCTTACAACACTCCTAACCATCTGTTTCTCCAGACCTTGGTGCTTTGGCCAAACATTATAGATAGTATTTTTGAGTTTCTTTATGAAATTAGCATGTACTGATGAATAGCCTGCACAACTTTTTACTACAGGCTGGATGTGAAGTATTCCATTCCTCTTTATCCAAGATCCTAATTTCTCTCTA
Organism: Ranitomeya variabilis; assembly: GCF_051348905.1. Lineage (NCBI taxonomy): Eukaryota > Metazoa > Chordata > Amphibia > Anura > Dendrobatidae > Ranitomeya > Ranitomeya variabilis. The sequence goes on from NC_135233.1 coordinate 75,901,831, forward strand.
GACCTGAATTTTTTTTCCCCACACGATAATGGATCACCTTTTCTTGACAACTAAGAAAACAAAAGTTATGAGCAAAAATTACAGGCACAAATTTGGCTCTAAACGTGTTCACTAATTCAAGCAATGCTTACTGGGATATGGATCACATAACAATACATTTTTTTGAGGGGCAGGTGGGGGGGGTAGTTGTGCTAGTCAAATTGACAACTGGGTTTAACCATTCTTTTATCATTTTTTTTTACTACCCAAAGTTACTTACACCACAATCTTGAAAGGTTGTATTGTGGAAGAGAAATACTGTGGGCAGCACGGTGGCTCAGTGGATAGCACTGCAGCCTTGCAGCACTGGGGTCCTGGTTTCTAATCCCACCTTGGACAACATCTGCAAGGAATTCGTATGTTCTCTCAGTGTTTGCGTGGGTTTCCTCCGGGCACTCCGGTTTCCTCCCACATTCCAAAGACATACAGATAGGGAATTTAGATTGTGAGCCCCATCGGGGACAGTGATGATAATGTGTGCAAACTGTGAAGCGCTGCGGAATATGTTAGCGCTATATAAAAATAAAGTTTATTTTTATTATTATTATTACATGTTTTTTCCATTTGTGCACTTGTGTTATAAGGAAGCATAGCTAAGCATTACGCAATGTACTTTAGCAGAGATTACATT